>NW_016107704.1:578379-598333 GCF_001604975.1 Cebus imitator | reverse complement strand
AAAAAAAAAAAAAAAAACTTGCAAAAGGCAAGCGCTCTTACGAAGACTCCTACAAATCAGTAAGGAAAACAAATAGCTCAGTTAAAAATGGCAAAAGATCTACACAGATGATTAACACGATCAAACATATGAACGAACTTCAAACTTACTAATACTTAAAAAATATATTTATAATGTGTCAAACTTCTAAAAATAATAAAATGATGATATTAAGGATTTTGAGAATCTAGAAGAATAAACATCTCAGATACCTCAGGTAACACTACTACAAATGTAAATGCATAGAACTGCTGTTCATGCCATTGAGCTGGCAATTCCATTTCTGAGAATTTACCCTAAGAAAATAAAAGTGCGTGGAGAAGTCTGTGTTCAAAACTACTTGTCATAGGAGTCTTAGTAATATAAAAGCTGAAATAAATTTAATATTTAAAATGTATGATTAACTAAATAAAGCTTACTCTACTTGATGTGTGACCATTACATTTGCATGTGTGGGAAATTTAATGGTGAAGATAAAATTCTGAAAATATAGTAGTAAGTAATATGAAACAGTTTCTAGAAGGTGATTCAAATTTTTAAAGAACTGCACATATGTATACATGAAGAAAGAATAAGAGGAAATCAAAAATTTAACAGGAGTTATTTTAAAGTAGGAGGTGTTAAATAATTTGAGTTTTTAAAAATTCATTTCCCTCATACTTTTCACAATCAAATGTGTCATTTTAGTAATCAGAACAAACATCTTATAAAAAATTGTCAGATGTTTGTTCTGATTACTAAAGGTCAGACATAAAAAATATGTCCAAACACATTGACTTTTCAAAGATCTGTCCTAAAATATCACTTTCATAGTGCTTTTGTGCTATAAGGTTCTCAGAACGCCAAAGTCATTTCCATCCAATATTTATTGAGATGCAAAGAAGTAAAAAGGTAAAAAGATAAAAGAGGCAGAATAACAACAGAAGGAGATCCGGCACGTGGGTGTGGGATTCTAGCATTCGCTTTCAAATTAACTCGTTCTGGGACTTAAGCCAAAGGTCTTGGTCTTGGCTTTCTCATCCAAGGAAACAAAGAAGTTGAAATGAATATTTTTTGTTTGTTTGCTGGTTTTTTGAGACCGAGTCTCATCCTGTCATCCAGGCTAGAGCGTGGTGGCCAGATCCCAGCTCACCACAACCTCTACCTCTCAGGTTCAAGCGATTCTCATGTTTCAGCCTCCTGAGTAGCTGGGATTACAGGCACACACCACCATACCCAGCTAATTTTTGTAATTTAGCAGAGACGGGGTTTTGTCATGCTGGACAGGCTGGTCTTGAACTCCTGACCTCAAGTAATCCAACCGCCTCAGCCTCCCAAAGTGCTGGGATTGCAGGCATGAGCCACCGCGCCTGGCCAAAATGAATAATTTTGAATGCAGTTTTGTACCCTAAAGTTCTATGAGGCTATTTCATAATTCCCCCAAAAAAGCCAAGTTCAATGACAGCAAAGCTGCCCAGGGAAGCAGCTGGGTCCTACAACAGCACAGACTGCGCCTGTCCACTGGGGCTTCAATCCCTAGATATGCTTGTGACCGTGAGCCCTTTCTCCTCCCTGAAATGTAGAAAGGCACTACAGTCACAGCTGGTTCTATTTTGCCACTCACAGGCTGACACGTATTTTTATGCATTAGTAACCTTGAGGATTCTCAACCTCTCAGTGACGTGAGTCAAACAAACACATTTAATGTTTCTAAGGAGAGAATCCAGTCAAGTGTAAAATGATATTAAGGATGACATTCTGTCCTCACATGATCTACCAGTCAAGGGAGACAGAAAGGTATGAAGGAGTAAGGGTGGGCGCACATAATACAACTTGGAAGAAAACTCCCTTCGATGTATTGCCCGTAAAGGAACGGGGTTCCCGCATCTGTCAGTCCCCAGGCAAGCAAATCCAAGCCCAGCCACAGGCCACGACCTCTGAAAGTGGAATGGCTTTTAGAACCTAGTGTAGTAGTATCCAACCAGTTTTTTAAAGCTGAAAATAAGATAACGCAAGGTTTGGATATAGAAATCCTTGGAGTGTCATTGGTATCTCATGGCATAGAAAGGGAAAGGCTTTCAATGGGGTTTAAACATGCGATTCGCGCTGTGATGCCAGGGAAACTGCACTCACCAGTTGACGTGCAGGAGGTTAGGCAGGCGGGGCGCTCTTCAGACAGGGGCCACAGGCCATGGGGAAGACGGGAGGTAAGGTCCAGGCAATGACCAAGGTAGGAGGTAGGTTGCGTTTACAGTCAGTAACACTCTATGTGATGGTTAATACTGAGTGTCAACTGGATTGGATTGAAGGAGGCAAACTATTGTTCCTGTGTGTGTCTGTGAGGGTGTTGCCAAAGGAGATTTACATTCAGCTCAGTGAACTGGGAGAGGCAGACCCACCCTCAATCTGGGTGGGCACCATCTAATCAGCTGCCAGTGAGGCTAGAATAAAGCAGGCAGGAGAAAACGAAGCGCAGACTGGCTGAGTCTCCCCACCTTCATCTTTCTCCTGTGCTGGATGCTTCGTGCCCTCGAACATCAGGCTCCAAGTTCTTCAGCCGTTGGACACCGGTGGTTTGCCAGGGGCTCTCAGGCCTTTGGCCACAGACTGAAGGCTGCACTGTTGCTTCCCTACTTTTGAGGTTTGGGACTTGGACTGGTCCACCACTGGCTTCCTTGTTCCTCAACTTGCACAAGGCCTGTAGTGGGACTTTACCCTGTGATCGCGTGAGTCAGTTCTCCCTAATAAAGTCCCTCCACATATACATCTATCCTATGAGTCCTGTCCCTCTAGAGAACTCTGACTCATACACTCTGTGGGGAAACACTGGGCCTGAATACAGGACGCAAGCAGGGTGGGGGGTAAGTGGGGTGGGGGGTAAGCGGGGTGGGGGGTAAGTGGGGTGAGGGGTAAGTAGGGTGAGGGGTAAGTGGGGTGGGGGGTAAGCGGGGTGGGGGGTGAGCATGGTGGGGGTTAAGTGGGGTGAGGGGTAAGCGGGGTGGGGGGGTGAGCATGGTGGGGGTTAGTGGGGTGGGGGTTTCCACCGAGCTCCTTACTGCAGAAGCAGCAGAGCTGTCCCTAGGACGGACAAGCTACGTAGGGGTGAGGGGGACAGATGCACCAGTTGGGAGTTAGAGAGAGGGCCTGGGTGACGGGTGCCTGCGATGTCAGGCACAGCCATGGGAGCAGATGGAGAAAGGAGATGGGGAGGGGCCACAGATGCTGAGCACCGCCCATGGTGTTCACCCACAAAAACTAGACAAAGTGAGATGGAGACAAAGAAAAAGAAGTAAGATAGTGCACGCTACGGGAGGCAAGAGAGGGACACAGGTGACTGGGCGCACGGGCTATACAGGGTAAGCTGAAAGAATGGAGTCTTTAGAGGGCAGAGCTGGTGGCGAGGCCCCTGTGAGGCCCCAGAGGACACAGCTCTCGAGGCGAAAGGGACTTGGCAGGTGGAGACAGCTCTTCTCTGAGGAGGTGGCAGTCACTGAAAGGAGAGAAAAAGGACAAAAGACAAATGTGAAGCCAACACCTGGCAGCCAGGTCATGGGGGCCACTTGAGCCTCTCCACAGGACACAGAGCTAGGGAAAAGGATGCTGGTGGAGGGGATACGGGGCTGCAGGGTGGAGGAGGAACTGGCTGAAGGAGGAAGAGCATCTCTTCTTCTGGGAAAAAATAGGAGGAGGATTGGTATACAGATAGAGACATTTAGTATAAAAAGAAAATTTAAGTGATTTTGAAAATGATCTTTCTGCAATGCAATGATTGTGGAGTTGGTAATAGGCACGGTTACAGCTCTAATAGATACTGTGGGCAATCCTAAATTTTCATGAATTTTTCATGGATTTCAGTAGTCGCCCCAAAATGACCATTTCATATTATTAAACATCAGAGACAAGAAATATCCAACGGGCGACAGCATTGTTGAGAAGAGAATAGAAAGGGATTTCTGGAGCCCACGGGTGGTGAGAGGCTCCAGTTTACGGGGCTCTGCTCTCTGGTGTGCCAGCCCCAGCCGGGCACCATGCTATAGCTGGTTTTCATCACCCAGTTCCTGACGGAATCACTGCAATCATGCAACAGACCGAGCTTTTGTGCAAATGGTATTTTCTCCTCTATTAAAATGTTCTACTCTGTTCCCATCTAAATGGGTCCAGGGGCAGTCGCAGACACCTGCAGTTGCACGGAGGCATGGTTTGATTTCACGTGGCTCCTGATGATAGTAATTGTTGCTGTTATTTGCCTTACTATTTCACCTCTCAGGCAGAAAGAAAGTAAACAAAACACTTCTCAGGAGAGAGGGGGGACAAGGGAAGAAAGAAGACATTGTGGGAGCGAATCAGAGCATAGGACAGCATTTGTTGAGCCGTTCTGATTTCCTTTGATGCTTTCCCACCCTGCTGTTCAGGATAAAGCCTTGTTCTCCTCCTAAGCCTGGTATGGAAAGAGTCCCTACGGGGGCAGACAGACCATGCTTTCAGTTTCTTATAGGCGTTTATGTTCTTACAGGAACAGTTGAGAGAGGCTTAAGGCGGAATTAAATGGTTTGCAAAATTAAGACTGGATTCTCTACCACGTAAATAGGCAGGGACAAGAAAGGAATAAAAATACAAGTCACATTTGGAGCTAATGACATTTCAAAACCAATTCTGGATGGAGAGGTTGGAATCAGATGACCCTTTGAACTTGAAGATATTTGGCGAAACAGCCTGGAGTGTCTCCATCAAGCACTGAGTCACGGGTGGCTGGTGTGGGTAGACACTCTAAGCATTTTGGCTCTAAGCGCCTCTGTTTATACAACATTCTTTCCCATCGTGTCAGGAACAGGAAGCCTGTTTTCTTTGAGATAATGGAGTCAGGAAGAGAAATGATGTCCCAACTCTAGATTTTGTAGCAGTCCAGGAAACAACAAGGGTTTTCTTTGTATAAGGACACAGCACCTCTCTTTCCTGTCTCGCTTCTGTCTTCCCTCCATCCTTGTATTCCGCAGCTGACCAGGACTCAGCTCATGCCCATCAGACACAGTTCACTCTCAGGTGGTCCCCCAGGTGGGGCTGAAATGGTGAGGTGCCCGATGCCCAGGCAGGGCTCAGCCTAGCATGTCTCAGGGGTTATCACTGCTTGTCTAGGTTTAAAACTAGTGTCTCAGTTTTGGTGATTAAAATCTCCAGGATAAATTTCATCCTAAGAAATAACTGAAGATTCCAGAGCTGGGGTCACCTGGTGCATGTCATATGTAAACACCCACTCTCGCAGCACTGGATTGGTATCAAGGACTGAGAGTAGGTAGAGGTTTTTAGAAAGGTAAATTCTGCAAACTACAGACAGGGAGACTGGAAATTAGCTTGACAGCCTCTCAGCGAGGAAGCGGCCATCAGCAGTCATCAGGAGAGTTTTATGAAATCTATGCTGATTTCCTTCTCTCCTCTGATGAGGGTACCAGATGGGTAGATGTGGGGAAATGGTAAACAGTGTCTCTGGTTTTCAGGAAGAATTTAACAAGGTTTTCTCATTATGTACAACAAATAAAATGAACAAATGATGACTGGCAGATTAATAGCTGCCTCAACCAAAGGGAAGTCATTAATCACTCCATGTCAACCAGGACGGCGGTTCCAAGGGCGCCCTCCCGCCTCCACCATTCAGCCTTCTCAGCGCCAGGGGAAGCAGGAAGCTTCGGGACACTGGGAAGACAGCACAACACTTGCAGGATGGCGGGATACACATCTTTAAGAACACCAACCAACTGGACGTAGGAATTTAAGAACAAAATAAGAGAGTACATGTAATGTCTTACTCTATTAAACAAAAAGCAAATAAGCTGCCGGGGGAGGGGCCCGATGAGCAAGCAGTGTTAGCCCAATAGGCGCTCAGTAATGTAAGGATTGCCGACGTGCTGCGGGAAACGATGCAGGCTTCGGTGTACGTCTGCCCAGGGCAGGCCTCCTTCCCATGCCATCTCCACCCTCTATGTGCCACTCTCAAGGCCTAGAGCAAAAGCCACCTCCTCCCTGAGCCCTGCCTGACCTCCTCCTCAGAGTAGCTCCTTCCATCATGAATGCAATGAACACCCAGCCTCCTCCTCTGCATGCTGGTGAGGGTGCTGGGGTTTTTTGTTTTTGTTTTGAGACAGAGTCTTACTCCATAGGTGAGGCTGGAGTGCAGTGGTGCCATCATAGCTCACTGCAGCCTTGAACTCTTGGGCCCAAACCATCCTCCTGTCTTCAGCCTCCCAAGTAGCTGAGACTTACAGGTGCACCACCACGCCCAGCTAATTTACTTTTGGTTTTGGTGCAGACACGGTCTCACTATGTTTCCCAGACCAGTCTCAGGAGCTCATGTGATCTTCCTGCCTCAGCCTCCCAAAGTGCTGGGATGACAGGCATGAACCACCGTGCCCAGCTAAGGTTACTGTTTAACATCTGGCTTCCCAAGTGGACCGTGGGCTCCAAGAGCACAGACAATATCTGTCTTATTCTCTCAGATGCTTAGCCAGGCAATGCCTGGCGCCTTATAGAAACTCATCAAGGCATGCTCCATGAAGATAAATGAATGAGTCACCGCCATCAGATGTGATTTTCTTCCTATCCGAATTCACCTGGCTTTCCTGTTCGACACACTGTCTTGGGACTCCAGATGGGTTTTGAGATCCTTTAGTGCAGGAAGTGTGCCTGATTAATCTCTGAATAAGAACCTACCAGAGTACCATATCTAAAGACTGGTTGCATAAAAAACTATGAGAAGAAAAGGATAATTCTTTTAACATACAAGTTGCTATACTTGCCCTATTTTCAGGACTAAATAATATAGTTGCATGTTGCATATTTAAAGTAAAGTGAAATTTCAGATGTGTAGACATCAGTGAAAGAAGCTCCTTGCACAAAGTGAATGGAAATGACAAATGGAATATGCAAGCATTCTGAAATTGGTCTTATCAAAATCAGTAGGAAATTAAATTTTAAACTCAAAGTCATTCTTATTATATTTTCCCTATTGAAATTCATCTTGCTTTTGCCTGTAGGCAGGGAGCAATTTATTAAAATATGCTGCATATCCAATATTTCTTAAACAAACAAACAAAATCTCTTACACTCAGCTCAGAAAGATGGTGATAGATGAAGGAAGAATTACAAGTATTAAAAAAGAAGAAAAAGAAAAAACAATTAACTACATGGTCTATCTGGGATCCTGACTGATGATTCCATTCAGATAATATTTCTTGGGTATGCACAGGCCACATTACATTACAGAGAGAAAATGATAAAAATCAAGCTACATTTCTCTACTTGCAAGCAAATTATATACTAGCAGGTACATACAATACACAAAATGCTCTTAAATCCAAATAAATCACATTTTCATGAAGCAAATACAGACAGCTTAAATCTCCACAGCAGTCCATTGGTTACGAAGCGCTTCTACATAAAACACCTTATTTAATTTGAAAGTTAAGTTAATCTAGTTAGATTAAAGAGCTGTATCAATCACAAGTTGTCTCCAAAAGCTACTGGGAGCATAAAAAACCAAGTAGAGCTATAATAATATTGAGGAAAAAAAAACCCAACAAGATAAAGGTAGGAGAGTCTTGCTGTATAGCTATCAAAACTTATTTTAAACTTATGGTTAATGGGACAGTGTGGTTTTGACACAGGTTACACAAATGAAATAGAATAGAGCCAGAAATAGACTCCATCCCCATAGGGAATCGTGCAAGTTCCACGGTGGCCTTGTGGGTAAATGGGGAAAGAATAAACAATACAATACAGGGCACTCACGAAATTGGTTATCTTATTGAAAAAGCAGAAAACAAAACCAGCTCCATTCTTTAGACTGCACAAAGAATGCAAGTCATTAAAGACCAAAGTGTTAAAAATAAAACTTTGAAAATTCTAGATAACAGATTATTTTTATGACTTCAGAGTGAGGACAGACTTCTTAATTAAGACACAGAAGGCATGTAATGTACAGAAAAGGATGAATCAATTCAGCTACATACAAATTTAAAACTTCTGTATAAAAAGTTTAAAAGATTGGCCACAAACTTGATGGCATTTACAATGCACGTAACTGATGAAGAGTTATTACACAGAATATGTAAAGAACTCCTATCAATTAACTAAAAGAGACAGAGAAAAGGAGAATAGGAACACTGTATAGATGGGGAACTCAAAGAGAAATTACAAACGCCCCTGACATGCAAAGGGAGTCTGACCACGCTGGTCGTCAGGCAGTGAGCGGTCTAGCCTCAGTGGGACACCATCTCACACACAGCAGGTGGGCAGCGGCTCAATGCCGGAAGCGCTGCCAACAGTAAGGAGGGAGAGGATGAGCACTCACATCTACTGCTGCTGGGAATGCAGCTTATATGACTACTTTGGAAGAGAATATTTACTAGAGTTGAAGGTCGTGTGCTCCATGATCCAGCAATCTCACTCCCAGGCATATATATACCCTAGAGAACCTCCCGCAACACCTGCCCCTACTGTGCTCACAGGACGGATGCACAAGATGGTTCACAGAAGCACTGCTCTCAGCAACACCAGAAGGAGCAAGCATCCAGCCAAAGGGCAACTGACAGAGGAGGGCCGGCACAGTCAGATGAAATGCCACACAGAGCAAACATAGGAACCAAGCCCTAGCCGTCAGCCTGGATACAGCTCATGAATACAATATGGAACAAGGTGCATTAGTGTACACACGAGGTGACTCAATTTATATGACATGTAAACTGCAAAAAACAATACAGTGTTTAGGATACACACAATAAAACAGGAAGAAATAAACAGAAGTGGTAGACATCAAATCCAAGGCAATGGTAGCCTCGGAGTGGGAGGAAGAAGGATGAGGGGGGAGCCATAAATGGTGTTCAACTGTGTCAATAACTTCTTCATTTCTTAAGCTGAATTTATGGATGCATAGGTGTTACTTATGGTATTTTCATTCCTAAAAATGTCTAAAATATTTCATAAGAAAAACTTGAAAAGGGCTCAAGTCAACATTTCTGTTCACTGGGTTGAGGAAGTTTCCTGCAGGCCAATGAGCTAGCCACAGTGAAAATCCGGAGAGAGAGAGGTGTTGGCCAGGGGCCCCTAGGAGCCCATTCTGCTTTCACCTTCTAGATGAGTTCGTTCAAAGACGAAGAGACCTCAACATATGGAAATGTAAACATTCACTTAAATCCACGTGTTCAGCGTCAAGTTCTGACATGACCTTAGTCTAAAAGGGATCTGGCTGGGATATCAAGAACCAAACATCACAGATTCAGAAAGAGCCTTCCCTCTGCTGCCTTCCTGTCTATGGCCTCTGCGTGATGCATGTTATAGTTTCTAAGGGACAGGGAAGCTTCGCTGAGATCACTGCATCTGCTCTCGGCTTGTGCGGGCCATAGCACTTCCAAGAAAGATCACGCTCCTTAGCATAATTAAACCAGAAACTCAGTGCAGCCTCAGAGTGTGCGGGGTGGGGAAGGGCTCTGGGAGGCCAGGTAGTGACTTCCTCCAGCCCAGAATCCGCCAGCCACATGGGATGTGGTGTGGCACACGGGATTGAAAGGCTTCCTTTGCCCTTATAAATGGGATTCGCATGGGGGCAGTTACCGACCAGTCACTTGCTGGAGTGGAGGGTGCCTGGGTAAAGGGCTTGGGCGTGGAAGTGCAGGTTGCCGAGGGAGTCCTGGGAGAGAACTTGATGGGAGATGCTTCCATCTGGACCACACCTGTCATTGGGAGGGCACCGTGAACGTGGCTGGCACATGCTGGGCAATCTAAGGCTCAGGTTAGACAAACTCACAGGCATAGGAAGGATCCTGAATATTGCAAGGTTGTGGGAGGGAGGCCGGAGAATGGCTGTGGCCCGGGTATGTCAAGTAAATGCCCCCATACCGTTGTTTGCAGTATCAAGTCGGGGGGTCGGGGGAGCCAAAGACCCTTCAACACCTGCCAAACGGGCAGTGCAGGTCATTTCAGGCAGAAACGGATCATCGCAAAGCTGACATGTTGGAAGGGGTGAGATTACAGCTAAGAACTTCTCCAACTCACCCTGATGTGCCCTCCTAGAAGTCAAAGGACGGGACTATGAAACCAGAATAAAGTCCACGTCAAAGTGTTTAAAAATGGAAAGAAGTGATAGTAAAATTAAGAAGAGCTCCATCCCGATTAACCCTCTGTGGAAAAGCTCCAGAGGAGGTGACTCTTCCAGTGGAACGTTTTTAACTGTGACAACACTATGTAAATTACATCTGTACCAACACATTCCCCTGTGGGCAGCTGTGTGGAGGGGGGATGGGGCAAGGGATCTAGGAAATAAGTCTTTTCACATCAGTGTTTGGAGGTTTCAGGGTTTACTTGAATTGAAACATAACAGCTCACTAATAAAAAATGAGGAACGTCTTACTTTCTTTTTAAAACTTTTCCCCCAAAAGGCTTGCTTATGTGATCTATTTGGGGGTTTGGAATGAGCATGTGGAAAACTCAAAAAAAAAAAAAAGAAAGAAAAATTCAGAAATTAATAAAGACATAAAATCCGTATTTCATAATGGCCAGCGTAGTGCATGTTTCCCCGTAACTGGGGTAGATGAAGTTGCCGGAGCTAGGTTCACTGGGGACCGTAAGGGAGGTTCCCGGGTAAGGTCATCCACAGCTTGGGGAGGCGGCGTCCAGCCACCTCATACTCCGTGCCTCAGGCCTTACCTGCAAGTCAGATTTCTAAAAGTCCTTCCGTCATGGGCTCGCTGTGAGGATTCAACATAAATATGGACAGTGCTCAGAACATGGGGCGTCTGACATTTGGAGCAGCAAACTGTTATCAAACCCTCATATTTCCACAGCAAAACAACGATCCACACTAATGGAGGGGAAGAAGGAGGAGACTACGAGCCCTTCCCATCCAATGCAATCTGCCAGGCTCTGCAGGCCAGCGCCACAGGCTCTCCCACAGCTGGCCCCTAGGCCCCTCCCCCTCCCCTCACTGCCACGTGGCGCTCTTCACTGGAATATCCTTCCATTCCTGCAGTCAAGGTCTGAACCCCTCCTGCGTCTCCTAGAGCCACCTCCAACCGGATTCTGGTGGGAGCTGCTGCAACCTGCAACCAAGTCATCTGCACAGGGGCCGTGGCCCTCAAGGGGCCTGGGTGTTGCCAGTAGATCCGTGTTCGTTTTATGAATGACCTTCCTCCCCTCTACAGCCATATTGTGTTTGAAATCTACAACATGCTTGTGATATCCAGTCTTAGAGCATTTACAATAATTTCAAGACAATGTCTCTATCTCCTTAATTAGATTACAAGCTCCTTAAAAGGCAACCTTTGGGTGGTCACATAGCCTGAAAGACAAATGAGACTGAATACAAGGGTGTGAATGTTCTGTTTGATGATTAAATGTGCTTATTAAGACTTAATCCAATTAAATTATTGGGATTGATATCTATAAGTCTCTAGTAGACGTTCCTATTTAAGTTTTAAAACATCATGCTTCCTATCTAGGCACGTAAAATGCCATGTGACATTAGAACCAAAAATTAGCACGTAGAATATGATTGGCATGTGAAATGTGATGTGATATTAGAGCAAGAAATTAATGTGTAGAGTATGAATTAATGTGAAAGGGCCATGTGAGGCAGCATTTTAAATAGAAATGCATACGCACACTTCCCTTCATGCATTCAACTGAGATCTTTCAAAGGTGGCATCAAAATAAAAACAGCACACAAATTTTATGGAAAAGAGAAAACCAAAAGATTGTTTTCTGTGGTGATAAGACCTGAAATGAAAACACATGAGCAATGGTTGAGATATAAAGGCATGACGCTGCCCAGGGGGGCTGCGACCAAAATAGAGAGCTTTTTACTTTGCAGGTTGATGTGATTTAGTCTAAGGCACTAAATCAGCACCTGTTATCAGATCACCGGCTTTGGGTCCCGATTTCCTTCTGCCAGCAAAGCACCTTGATGAGTGTCTACAAGAGGACAAAGGCAGCACAACGCCGCCCATGGTAGGATTGAGGGGCTGCACACATTACACTCCTTGACACTTTTATTATAGCTACAGCCTGAGGATGCAGTTCCAACTACTGCCCTTACGAAAATAAAATGGTGCACACTATATAAGACCATTTAAATAGACCAGAGTTCAGCCAGCTGGACTCCATTTCTTTTTAGACCCACAAGATCAGAGTGCTTGCTAGAGAGGTAATATGATTTCCTTGGAAACACGCTCACCTGTACACCATGAAATAACCAAAGCTGAAGAGACCCCTTGCCTTCCTTGCTCGATTACACAAGAAAAACAAAAGCAAAAAGGACCTGGTATAGTGAATTTAATTCTGAACAAACATATCCTGAATACAACTCCCTGCTGAAAATTTGAGCATCTAAGCAGGTTTGTGTAGGCACTTCAAAGTGACTGCAAATTACAGTGGAATGATATGGATAACACAGAAGTTATGGCATTTCTGCTATAAGCAATACCATCAAGAAAATGAAAAGACAACCCACAATGGGGAAAAGTATTTGCAAATAATATGCCTGAGAAGGAACTAGTATCTAGAATATATAAATAATTCTTCTAACTCAACAATAAAAAGATAAATTGCCCCATTTTAAAAAATGGGCTAGGGACATGATTAGACATTTTTCCAAAGATATACAGCCAATAAAAACATGAAAAGATGCTCAACATCATTTGTCATCAGAGAAATGCAAATCAAAACCACAAGGTTGCACCACTTCATACCCACCAGGATAGCTGCATTCAAAAGGTAAACAATAACAAGTGTTGGGGAAAAAAGGGATCCCAGCCAGGCACAGTGGCTCATGCCTGTAATCCCAGCACTTTGAGAGGTGGAGGCGGGTGGATCACCTGTGGTTAGGAATTCAAAACCAGCCTTGATCAACATGATGACACCCCATCTCTACTAAAAATACAAAAAGTAGCTGGGTGTCATGGCATCTGCCTGTAATCTTGGCTTCTAGGGAGACTCAGGCAGGAGAATCGCTTGAACCCGGGAGGCAGAGGTTGCGGTGAGCTGAGATCGCACCATTGCACTCCAGCCTGGGTAACAAGAGGGAAACTATGTCTCAAAAAAAAAAAAAAGCATTGCTCTATTGCTGCTGGTGGGAGTGTACAATGTAGCAATCACTTTAGAAAATGGTCTAGAAGCTCCTCAAAAGCTCAAACATAGAGTTGTCATATGACCCAGCAATTCCACTCCTAGGTATAAACCCAGGAGAAATAAAAACATATGTCCACATCAAAACCTATACAAAAATGTTCATGGCACCATTAGTCACAATAGCCAAAAAGTGGGAACAACTGAAATGTCTATTAACTTAGTAATGGATAAATAAAATGCAGTATATCCATGCAGTGGAATATTACTTGGCAATAGAGAGAAATATCAGCTGCAACATGAATGAGCCTTGAAAATATGAGGCTAAGTGAAAGAAACCAGCCACAAAACCTCACACTGTATGATTCCATGTATATGAAATACTCAGAACAGGCAACTCTATGGAGACAGAAAATGGATGTAGGGCTGCGGGGGGTCGTGGAGGGGAAAAGGGGGACA
This sequence comes from Cebus imitator, assembly GCF_001604975.1. NCBI lineage: Eukaryota > Metazoa > Chordata > Mammalia > Primates > Cebidae > Cebus > Cebus imitator. Next base: position 584,749 of record NW_016107704.1, on the reverse strand, counting down.
GGGTTCTGTTCTGAAGTGATGAAAACATTCTAGATGTAGTAACTGTTGCACAACCTTGCGAATATACTAGAAACAAGGAATTGTACACTTCAAATGGGTGAACTGTTTGGTATGTGAATTAGATCTCAAAGCTATACACAGAAATAAAAACAAAAAAATGTTACAACATTCAGGGCAATTTGGAGCAAAACAAATACTAAGATAGTTCTTAAGAAGGGACTTTCCTTTAGCCCCGTGTGGTGGCGTGTGCCTGTTGTCCCAGCTACTCAGGAGGCTGAGGCAGGAGGATCGCCTAAGCCAGGAGGTGGAAGCAGCAGGGAGCCATGATCGTGCCCCGGCACTCCAGCTGGAGCAAGAAGGCAAAACCTTGTCTCAGAAAAAAAAAAAAAAAAAAAAAAAAAAAAAAAAGAGAAAGAGAGAGAGAGAGAGAAAGAGAGAGGGAGAGAGACCGTCTTGGTGCCTTTTACTATAGCACACCTTGAAGAATGGAGGGGAGTGCCTTCTTCCACACTTCTAGCTTTCATTCTGAGTCCATACTCAGGAACGATTGAGAATTTTTCACAAAGACTCCCAGGAGGCAATGGCTTAGTATATGATAAGCAATTTCCTCAGGATATTTGCTTCCTGGCAACAAAAGAAAATTTAGAATGCAAACAATACAGCATATTTTGAGATGGAGTCCCCAAGGGGTAGACAATGCTTCTCTTAGCCGCTGTATAAAACAGGCTAGAAGTTGGATAATCTTATTTGTAGGGTGGTAACCAATATCTCTATATCCAGTGAATTCAATCCAATTTGGTGCGACAAAAATTAAAAATGTTTGACTCAAAATTCTTACATCTAATCTGACAACAATCCATCGGCGCATGAAAAAATAAAATTCCCATTTAAGAATTTCTAGTTAATGAATTCACGATTATTTCCCTCCGAGAGGAAGACAAAATCAGGAGTAAGTTTAGAGTCTCAGGGAAAGCATAACACTTTGATTACTGTTTAAATCATAAAGGCATTTAAAGCATTTCTCCCTGGGTACCATTCAGACGCAGGCAACATTCAGCTCAAGTGCCTCATGGCTTTTTTCCTATGAGGCTTACAGTATGGTCCCTCACACGGTTTCTATTTCTATTCTGCTTCGAGGAAAGATTTTCTCAACCTTTTTAGGGCTCCAGCACTGGCTCATGGTGGATAGTGAGATATTCTTTAGATGTTTGTTCAGTTTTTTCTATTTAGGCCCAAAGTCATGTTTATTCACAAATCCAAACAACCAGCAAGCTAAGGTTATCTTTTTCATGTAGAATATTTATAAAAGAAATCAATGAATAAACAACTTAAGAGTGGGGAATGACTCTGAAGGGAACTTTCCGGAATATGTCATAGGCTCAGCCCCACTTCAACCCCATCTCCACTGTGGTTGGGAAAATTATCAAGCCGGAGAAACAGCAGTGGGTTCTGTTTACTTCACTCTAGGACTAAGGGATGGAAATACAGGGAGAGCCAAGTAAGGAAGTTGTGACTCACTTCCTCCTCCTGGATAAACGTCTGCACAGACTCTAGACTCCTAGTTTTCAAACCGGGGTTCAAGAGGACCCTAAGTTCCATGGAGTGCGAGGTACTACAGAGACAAAGCAGGTGCCCCCAAAGAGTGGCTCTTTCTGAATAAGATGTTTAAAAAACTGGGTTCCGGGTATGAGATAAATGGCAGAACCTTGATTTAGATCTACTTTCAGGCTTATTACAGAAGGATCTGTTGGGCTGTCTGGGGTGTGACTGGATGATTCTCATTATTTTTCTATGGTTAATATTGTTACAGTTGCTGTGGTGTACTGCAATGTTTGGTATTTATATCAATGACTCAGGAGCACTGAGACACTGGTATACTGAATTATCAAAAGTTTATTGATTTATTTATTTTGAGACAGAGTTTTGCTCTTGTTGCCCAGGCTAGAGTGCAATGGTTACAATCTCGGTTCACTGTAACCTCCACCTCCCGGGTTCAAGCAATTCTCCTGCCTCAGCCTCCCAAGTAGCTGGGGTTACAGGTGCACACCACCATGCCTGGCTAATTTTTTATTTTTAGTAGAGGTGGGGTTTCTCCATGTTTGTGAGGCTGGTCTCAAACTCCTGATCTCAGGTGATCTGCCCGCCTTGGCCTCCCAAAGTGCTGGGATTACAGATATGAGCCACCCTGCCCGGCTCAAAAGTTTAATTTTATTTAGAAACATTTTAGTGTCAAGTATATTTTATTAATCTGTAGTTATTCAAAAACGGGAAATTTATAAACTGGAACACTCAGGCAACTGGAAAACATCTTCTATACTTATCAGCTTCCTAGTACTTATTCTTCTAATCATTCCTACTTGTTTTCTCATTCTGATTTTTTTTCTCTACTCCTATCTCCTCATTAGATCTCTTGCTATTTTGTTCAACATGAGATCTTTTATGACCAAATAGCTTGCTAGAAACAGCAATGCTTCATGGTAAATGGCACGAGAGAAAGATGTTCTGAAATGGTTACATAAGCATGCGTGGCATCAACTGCAGCATAAGGGACATCATTTGATAAATGTATAAACAGCAAGTCATAAATTATTCTTTTCACTCCGGAGCAGCCTGGCCATATCATGGAAGGTAAATGCAAATGGCCTTCCGCTCCTTTCCCCTGAATAAGAAGACAATCCCACCAACATAGACCACGGTGGCGGGAAGTGGGGCAGGAAATTAATGAGAATTTCTGAATTCTGGGACAGCTAGTGGCCCGTCAGCTGTAGGCAAAAATCAAGGACACAATTCAAAGGAAAGAACTCATGATGGTTAACACAGATAACGCCTATGCAATTGGGTTATACATTTCATGAGGCCAAACACTTAAATATGCATTTAGCATTAAAATGTGTTTCAGGCCGGGCGCGGTGGCTCACGCTTGTAATCCCAGCACTTTGGGAGGCTGAGGTGGGTGGATCACGAGGTCAAGAGATCGAGACCATCCTGGTCAACATGGTGAAACCCCGTCTCTACTAAAAACTACAAAACATTAGCTGGGCATGGTGGTCCGTGCCTGTAATCCCAGCTACTCAGGAGGCTGAGGCAGGAGAATTGCTTGAACCCAGGAGGCGGAGGTTGCGGTGAGCTGAGATCGCGCCATTGCACTCCAGCCTGGGTAACAAGAGCGAAACTCTGTCTCAAAAAAAAAAAAAAAAAAAAAAATGTGTTTCTGCTGATGACCGTGGAGGTCTCTGAAAAGGCTACTTTCACCCAGGGCCCCTCAGGAGTCTTCATCTTCTCCACTGTTTCCTATATTAATAACAAATTCCTTCTGGTAATTTATCAAAACATAATCACTGCAGTTAAAGGTAGTTTATATTTGACCATAAAAGCATATGGAAAGTAGTGGTAAAAAAATGTTACAATGTTTTCATAAAATTCATTCTACCAACGAATATATGCATATGCATTTATTACAGACAGTTGTAACAGAATAGTTTTTTAAACAGGAAAGCCACATGTAATAAGTAATATACTTTTCCTAAAATCAATACTTATTTCTGTCTTTCTTTTTTGAATCCTCATATCTTTAAATTACTATCTGCATATTCTGAATTTTAGCCTAGGAGAGTATTATGAGAACAAGAAGTAGAAAGAAAAAGAACAAAAATGCCCTTAAACCTACTAAACACACTGGAAGAATTATCTATCTGTGATTGCAGACAGATAATACATTTCTTTTTTTCAATGAACGAAATAAATGTAATCCTACTTTTCCCAGTTTACTATCTCAAATAAACTGGTAAAATGGACGAAGCATTTCTACTACATTTTGAAACAAATTTAAAAGTATTATATTTTCCAAATAGACATCCTATTAAGAGACGCCCATATTTTTTACATAGAGCCATTTAGCAGAATTTCAACATGTCCAAAGCTGCTAAATATACCATATTTGCCCATTTATTCTAATGAACCAATAACATAGATACATCACCAGATTCAAGCCCCTCCGCTCAGAAAGTTATCACTAGTTTGTCGCTGCGGAGAAGCTGTTCTGTCTCACTGGTACACACCACCATCATCCAATACGACCTATCCTGCTCCTGGCCAGAGGACCTTTCAGCACTGGATTCCATTTCCTCATCTAGGCCAAGGGAATAATATACTTACCCTCAGGTAAGCTGCTTGTACAGAGTGAATAAGATAAAAATATGTGTGTCACAATGCCTTTATTTGTGTAAAAGAAAATCCAAAGGAAACTGACTTAAACAATAAAATTGCTTGGATCACATAACTGAAATATCCCAAGGTAATATGGACTTCAGGCTCGGGCTGATCAGGGCTCCAATCTCGTTTCTCTGTGGATTTCCCAGCTCTGTCCTCCCATGTGTTGGCACCACCCTTAAGCTGTGTAACTTATGGTCACAGATGGCTGCAAAACTGCAAGTTGGGACTCCATGTTTCCATGTTGCTCCACAGCCACTGGGCAGGGGTCTCAAGCTACATCCTATTTCACTGTCTTCAGCCACATTCTCAACCCTGAGATCATCCCTGTGACCAGGAAAGTGCCATGGGTAGTGCGTACACACCCAGGATGTGGATCTCCCTGGGGAGTCACACAAACACACTAAAGACAAAATTCTCTCAAACCAAGGTAGGCTTGGCTGTCTCCAGCTGTCTCATCCTCTAACTGCACGGAAGAAATACTGTGAGTTAACTAGGCATCCAGCCTGTTCTCCAACATCCCTTTCCAAGGCTTGTTTTGTTCTTTTTCCTCTTATTTTTCATCAGTCTCCCAACGCCAGGATGCAAGGGCCGCAGTCTGAGTGTGAGGGCCAGGGAACTCACTGACCATCTGCGGGCTCTAGGAAGCTGCTGGAAGAGGCTCTTCATGGGAAGCTCAAGGGAGTCTTACCACGTTCTCCCCTGGATGAGCTGTGCGGTGTGGGCAGGTGTGATGGAAGAACAGGGCCCAGGACCTGTCCTTTCCGGCATCTCAGTGCTCTACTCAGACACGTTATCCTCCTTGCAGTTGGTGCACGTGTGAAACTCTAAATTTGTAGCTTTTCCTTAGGAGGAAGATGGCATGCACCCCTGGGTCGCCTAGCAAAGCTATAACGCACTGTGGCTCCTGCAGGTCCGTGGCTCCTGCAGGTCCGTGGCTCCCCTCATGGGCTTGTAACAAGGCGCTCTTCCTCTCGCCCTCCGCGACAGGCCAGGGCGAGGAAAGCAGGACTGAGGAGCTCTGTGCTGGGGCCTTGCTGTCTGACTGCCTCCACCAATCCTACCAGTCAGGCACCGCTTTGCAGAGCCCGTGGGCTGCGCTCGATCTGCCATGCTGCCTGGGCGGCCCTTGCTACCCATGCGCGGGTAGGAAAATGCTGAGCTAAGGTAGCAGGACTTTACAGTTGGGAAGCTCGTCTCCTCCTACATTTGGATCTGTTTTCCCAAGTGGCCACTGCCAAGTTCACTCCACACCAGCCTCTCGCTCTCCATGCCCCTGTCTGCCTGTCCTCCTCCCGCTGGCTCTGTGCACCACTTCCCACCTGTCTGACCCATTCTCCACCCCTCCCCTTCTCTTGTCTTCCTTCTTCCTGTCTCTTCTCTCCCCTCTCCTCCTGCCCCGTAATTATTATTTAAAAAGACAAATGCTTAAGCAGTGTTTCCCAGGCCTCCCAGAGAGAGCTGAGCCAGAGGAACCGGAGCTATCCATTCAAATGGACTTTCCAGGGCCTTTCCCTGCGTTTCAAATACTTAGTAAAAAAGCACGTGTCTGAATTTTCTAAGTTGGAGGGGAAGTTTGATTTAGAGATCAGAAGAAATTCCAGCCCTGGAACACGCCTGCTTTTACCTGGAATCCGTCACTTCCAGTGGTATCTGCGGTTTGACACGAAAGCTCCGACATGCATTTAATAGACCTGCTGATTTGCAGCGCAGCTGTTGCCACCGTTCTGGCAGCCTGGGTGCAGAAGCTAGGAGCAGGGCTGCTGAGAGTTACTAAGACTTCAGTGTAGCAAACAGACTGCAGCATAATGAGAAACATGGAGCTTTTTCAAAGCAATTTTGTCTACTGCTGACATCTGCAAAGCAAGTCACTGAAGGAATCTCAGGTTGCCCCTTACAGAGGAGAGCTCTGACCTGCCTCACTAACCCACACCCTGAGCTACTGTCCCACCTCAGGGTCACACCTCTTCCTAAAAGGTAGCTCAGGCTGAAGATTTAGGAGTCATCTTTGATTTTTCTTGCACGGATGCTGGGTCCAGGCCATCTGCAAGGCCTGTCCAACCTGGTGTCATAAGGCAGCTCTGAGAACTTGCTAGCTCAGCTTCTTCTCTGCCACCCTGCAATCTAATTGCCACATACCACCCAAAACGTCTTTTTTTTT
>NW_016107704.1:576712-578139 GCF_001604975.1 Cebus imitator | reverse complement strand
AGAGACGGGGTTTCACCATGTTGACCAGGATGGTCTCGATCTCTTGACCTCGTGATCCACCCGCCTCGGCCACCCAAAGTGCTGGGATTACAGGCTTGAGCCACCGCGCCCGGCCTCCCAAAACGTCTTTTTAAATTGAGATCTGATCCCATCACTCAGTTGTGTGAGATCATCAGGGCTTTCCACGGCCTTCAGGACACAGTCAGACTCCTCCCCGAGACGTGAAGAGCTTTGGGCTCTCACAGCCCACTCCCCTTCCCCCACTCTTTCTGGGGATACTGACTTCTGGCAGGTGCCTGATGAGGCCAAAGCCCAGCTGGCTTGGGAACCAGGCCTGAGCCACATGTCCCTCAGAAGCTCTGCGCCACACCTCCTGGGGCCAATCTCTCTTTCATTCAGCCCTGTGGAGATGCTTCCCTGGAATGCCCTCTCGAACACTGTCCTCTGTCACTCCTGGCTCCTGCTCACACCATACAACGTTTGTATGTTTGAGATCAGTACATTTTTCTATGTAGACTTGATTTGTAGACAGATCTAGAAGCAGCCAAGCTCCCTGTGCCTGTCGGAGGCTGGACACCAGGCCCTGGCATGACACGTGGACGTCTATTGAATGGATGTGGTACTATTGTTACACCTCGAGCCCCATTCCCACAAGGACACTGGGACACAGCTGTGCGCCGGCCAGCTTCCTGCATGGCCCTGAGTGCAGGTGTCCACCTTCTGTAAGCAGGCCCTGCACTGCCCTGGCTCCCGCCAGCGTCCCTCCCACACTGATGCCACAGCCCTGTGTGTGCCCTGTCTGCCACCTCTCATACAACATGGAACCTTCCTCAAAGCTGAACTGATAAGAGTATTCGCTGTGTCTTGTTGCTGTGACAAATTCCACAAACTGAGCAGTTTGAAACACAGTTTTTCTCTCCCAGGGCTGGAGGTCAGAAGTCTGGGATTCATTTTGCTGGTGTGGGCAAGGCTGGTCCCTCCGGTGACTCCATGGCCAGCCCTGGGGGGTGCCTTGCTCCTGACCCCTTGCTACACCCCTGTAACCTCTGCCTCCCTCGTCACACCCCTTTCCACTATTGCAGTCAGACCTCCTCTGCCTCCTCTTAGGAGGACTCTTGTGATTACAGTTAGGGTCCCCCTAGATCAGCCAGGCACATCTACCCATCTCCAGATGCTCCCCCAGATCAGCCAGGAACATCTCCCCACCTCCAGATGCCCCCCCAGATCAGCCAAGCACATCTCCACACCTTCAGGTCCCCCCCCAGATCAGCCAGGAACATCTCCACACCTCCAGATGCCCCCCCCAGATCCAAGGAACATCTCCCCACCTCCAGATGCCTCCCCAGATCCACCAGGAACATCTCCACACCTCCAGATGCCCCCCCCCAGATCAGCCAGGAACATCTCCACACCTCCAGATGCCCCCC
>NW_016107704.1:496366-575924 GCF_001604975.1 Cebus imitator | reverse complement strand
CACCTCCAGATCCCCCCCAGATCCACCAGGAACATCACCCCACCTCCAGGTCCTTAACTTGATCGCACCTACAAAGTCCATTTTGCCACATATGGGAACAGTTCCAGGTTCCAGGCTTAGGTTGTGGCTTTGCCAAAGAGCTGTTATCTAGCCTTCCACACCCACCAAGGAAACCAGGGGCCCACACCTGAGCACCTGTGTGGGGGCTGGGCATGGGGTTCTGCCGGATGAAGCCCTGTGGCCCAGGCCCCGACTAGTTCTACTTTATTTCCTGCCATTGAGATCCCAGCAGGATGCGGCCACATTGTTCATTAGCGCCTTTTTTCAAACTTCAGTTCTAATAATCAACGTTCCCTCTCAGCTGACTCATCTAACTGGGAAATGGGCATAGATGTTCCTCTGGGGACTGAGCCCCGCCCACCAGAAAGAACGTCATGTGACACACCCCCATGCTGGCATTCCAGCCACTGTGGACCCCTTGGCACAGTATTTTGGTCATAGGTCACACAAGTAAAAAGGAAACGTGGAGGAAGAAGAATCGGAATAAAGGGAGGCGTAGGGAAAGCATGTTAAGATTTCGGAAGGTATCAGAGGGGACGCCTTTTTCTTTTCAATGAAGGGAAGCAGTGGACGAGAGCCCAGCTGAGCTGCCCAGTCACATCAGAAAGACCTGCCGATCGCCTGGGGCCTCCGAGATTCCCGGCCTTTCCCGCTTGAAATGCAAACCCAGGGCACACAGGCCAACAGCGCCCATGCACCGTGTGCCCGCTCCACTTGCACCAGGCAGGCGACAGCAGCAGCAAGGGCTGGGTGAGGTCTCTGGGATCTCTCTTCCCCTCCCCGCTCTGGCCTGTCCCAGACCATCCCTGAGACGCACCGAAGTGCCCTGAGGGGAGTCTCGAGCATCAGAAAGGGAGAGCACACAGCCCGGCCCAGCACTCAGTCCCCTGTGTCGCCTGCCGGGGCTAGACACAGCTGGGGACTTGCCCACTTAGCACAGGACTCCGCCAGTTCTGTGCCCTTTGTGAGCGAGCGGACGGATCTGGTGCATTTGGGAGGCGGCTCCCAGCACACACGGCCCTCAGTGCAGTCATTCTCATTCCCTGCTGTTCAGCCTACATGACGGTGCTTTCTAGATGGCCAACCCTGTGACAGCAGGCCCTGTGCCAGGCCTCTCGAGTCTGTTGTGGTACCCTGCCACCCACTATGTGTGGGACGCGGGGATGCAGCCTTGGTGGGGAGAAGGTGGCAGTCACACCATACCCCAGCTGACCTGCCTGCCGCCTGAGAGCCCCCAACACTCTGCACGGAGTTTCACTGATTCCAGATCAGACCCTGTAAGGCAGGCGTCATGCTGATTTTACAGAGAAGAAAACAGCCTCAAGAAGGTCCCACTGGTGACCTTGTCAAAGTCATATGAGTGCCACATAGCAGAGACAAGATTCACATCATGGGGGTTACCTCCAAAGCCCCCACCCCGACACAGGGATCGCAGGCAACGGTTCCCCTCATCGACTGTAGGAGAAATCCCCAGCACCACTAATGGAGCCCGCCCCGCCCACCAGCACCAGCGCTCATGCCTGCCCGAAGCCATTCAACCAAGTCACTCCTGCCCAGCAACACGTGTCCAGGTACATGGCAGTGTGGCTGTGAACAGCTCCGGCAGGTGCACGGCCCGCCTTCTATAGCCTAGGGATAGCCAGGCTCGAGAGAGGAAGACAAACATGCAGACCCCCGGCCCTGACTCCAGGAAACAGCTCCAAAGGCTCTGGGCTGCAGGTCCAGCCTTCCCCTCCTTCCTCCGCCAGGCCAGGGCCCAGGCCCACAGCTTCTGAGCTGCATGCGGGGGTCCGGTCAGCCTGGAGCAGGGCCTGATGGCCACATGTGGTGTGGTGGGACTTCTGCCCCAGAGACCTGGGCTCGCACAGGGCGGCGAGCCTGCTGTGGTGCTCGTGGTGGGGGCCTGGCAGGAGCCACAGCACCGACTTAGCCCAGAGCCACCGAGGCCCCTGACAGCAGGTGCCTGACGCTCCTAATCTAAGGTGCGCCAAGGCACCTAGCACCCAAGAGGAAGAGGAACAAATGCACGTGGGAGAAAGAAATGAGCCCAGAAGGCTCACGGGTACAGGCACAGGAGAGCCCTTGACACAGCCCAGCTCGACCTGAGAGAAGGTGCCGGTGCCCACGCCATCACTCCATCATGGGCCGAAGGCGGTCACGGGCAGGAACACTGCAGAGGAAAGTCATTCATCACAGAAACTCAGCTCCAGGAGTCAGAGACTTTAAATCTCACTAGAAATCTCTAACAGCCATGTCACGAAGGCCATCTTCCTAGAATAAGACCTATTCTTCTAGAAGTATCAGCTTTTAAAAGAAAAATCCTGATTGACTTTTTCTGTTTCTCTATTTCTTAAAAATTACCAGCATTAATACATGTGGAAATCTGCACGTTTTTAAAAAATGTTGATAGTTTCTCAATCTTTTAAGATATTTTGTTGCTTTAAAAATTTTTTAAGTAATCAAAGTAGTTTGGAGATTTTTTTCCCAAAATTTTTATTGCAGAATAACGCTGTCAGCTATATCATGAGCCTAGATTAGACGTTTTTTCCATAGAAAAATTTTCAATGCCAAACAGTAGTCAGTCTGTAAAAGGTCCAGTGCCAGCACTACCTCATGCCACCATGCGGTCCTCTGTGGCTTCTGAGTAATCTGACTTCCGCGATGGTTTCAATGACCTCCTACTCCACGGGTCTCAGGTAAGCACCACTTTCTGTCTGCATTTTAACCCTCTATACCCAAGTCCTACTGAAAATTTTTAGGCACGTAGTTAATAGTCAGTCCATGGCTAATTCTTAAGATAAAATGTCCTAAATGGCCTCCAAGGACTTTGCACACATTAACCCAGAAGCTGTGCATTACACGGAGAATGGCCACGTGTGGATCACGGGCAACGGTCCCACAAAACCACAGCTGTCCATGGCCACTGAGCACACAGAGTCCCACCTGTGGCATCAGCCAGTGGCATGTTCCTTCCACACGAGCTTCACCAGCATTTTTAGCACCATAGGCTACAAATCAGCCTGAATTTTTCTGTAAATTCACAAACGGCAAAGAAGTATTGTGGGTTCCAAGCTGATGACACCATCAGGGAGAACGAGTGCGCTCTGCCCCGACAGCTGAGAGAACGTGCAGCTCTGCACACCCAGAGCCTGGCCATGCAGGGGACGTGTGATTCAGGACACTCCTTAAAACTCCAGAATGTTACCACCAAGGGTGACCGAGCCACATCAGAAGGAAAAAACCGTCAAGGTGCGTCCTCTCTTCTGTGATCTGAGCACAAACTACCGCCTCTAAGCCTGGACTCAGATGCAGTGAGCTTGACTATACCCATAGCCACAGAGCAACGGACTCCTCTTCCCAAGTCCTGTCCAGATCTAAGTGTTGCTGGGCCAGAATCTCCCAAAGAGACAGCCCTGAATCCAACCGCAGAGGAGGGCAGAGCCACGCAAAGCAGGAAGTCTGGTGTGGAAGAGTGTGGGCAGGGCCTGAGAGTCTCGGGAAGGGAAGATCCCTGGGGTAGAAAGGCGACCTGGAGTGAGGTCAACGTGGGCAGGGGTGAGACAGAGGAAAAGAGTGATCGTCACTAGAAGATCAGGCTCACAGGTGGTGAGAGGCTCTGTGTTTGGCTCACCCCGGCTGAGTGGGAGGTGGAGACAGTAAAATGAAAACACAGGCACTGCTCTGTAACTCTCACGGCAATTTGGGCAAATGTCCACCACTTCTGTTATCTCCAAGCTCCGCGAAGTTAGGGTGGGCGTCTCAGACATTCATCTCTTCTCCTGTAGCATGCACACAGAGTGACTGTGGCCAGCTCACTTTAGCAGATCACACTCCCTTCCCTACATCAGTTGCTGGACAGGGACATGAGCCTCGACACTGTAGTGTGACGTGAAGACGTTAGGACAGAGGTCTAGACGCTTTCAACCCTGAGAGACACACTGGACGCTGTGCGCACAAGCCCTGTGCGTAGGGGCTCTGATAGATGCCATCGGATGGAAAGTGTTTCCTCTTTTCTGTTGGGTTGTACTCTACAAGGACTTGATTGAGTCACACGTCATAATCCAAGACTATATTTCTCTATGCTAAGATCTAGAAATAAGAGACAGACCCAACCTCATGCTGTGTCTCGGGTTCTCTGGAATGAAGGCAGTCAGCTACAGTCACCACTTGGATTCCCGCAGCCTATCTGTTCTGTCTCTAAAGTGATGACAAACCAGGAATTCAAGAAGTCAAAGGTGTTCTAAAAATAAATGCTCCTTTAAAAGTTGTTTTGTTTGTGTTTCTTTCCTTTGCTATCTTCAAAGTCAACCAGTCAACAGAGTTGCTTTAGCAAGTTACAGGCAAGAGGCTTTCCCAAGGCACCTTTGCAAGCATAGTGTAGAACGCCCCGGTCTCTCTGGGGCTTCACCCTGTGACAGGGAGCCCAGGGCCCCTGGTGCCTGCAGGAGCTGATAGCCACGTGGTCTGCGAGTCTTGGGGCTCCTGGAGGGCCTGCGGAACCCCTGGAGCTTCCTGCCTCATCCCAGTCTTGCCCAGCTCCCAGCTTCTCTCATTCAGAGGCCTCTCAAAGGCAACTTCCCTACTGCTCTTGTGTTTTATCCACCGTTCAGAAGAAGAGGCTTCTTTGGTTTTTCATCCTTAGAAAGAGATTCTCACACAATATTTTGGATGTAAGACTATATTTGGAAGCTCATATGATATCCAACCCCAGTTCTAGAGAAGTTGCAATCATCCTGGGCTAACGGCATTCAAATTGGGACCTGTGTGAGCTTCTTAAGCAGTCGCTAGAGCATTTCTACCACAACCGTTCCAAAATAAAGTCATTCAAAGTAAAATCCTTTGGCCCACTCCTCTTATAAATTCGGCCTCACAGTTTAATGAGTAAAAGCTGCAAGCCCACAGGTCGCTGGCAGGATGTGTGGCCAAGATGCCTTGGTGCAAAGAATGTTACAGTGCACTTGGAGCACAGAAAATGCTTTCCACGGCGGGCCCCGGGCTTGCATTTTGGCTAACGTCCATCTGAAAATTCAGACTGAAAATACAGCACACGAATCATTCCACAGGTATGAGGCCTGCTTTTCTTATTGCCAGTCTCATCCAAGCCCTTCTTTTCTTTGGCGACAGGAGGAAATACACGGCCAATACCTAAGTACTAATCTGCGATTCATTTTTTTAAAAAATCTTGCTAATTTCATACAGAAGACAGAATAATGGAACCGAGAAACAATTCCTTTCTCTAAAAAGCTGGATAATTTCCACCAATGCCTTCTCCCTTCTCCCAACGGCCCCACTCAGCCATTTCTTGTGGGCTGACACCAGAAACAGCGAGGAAAACAAGTGTGTTTTCCAAGAGGGGCTATTCCCACGAATTATGTTTAAAATGACAGTATCAAAGATTAAACCATCATTGTATGTAAGCTTAACATAGCTATAACCTAGGAAAAGCTAGTTTCATGGTGATAATACTAATTTGAAACAGATGTGTATTCAAAGGGCCAAGGAAGGAGGCTGGCAGGAGAGCAAAAACACTTTCCCCCCATAATGCAGCACAAGCACCTTCACAGAACCGGTGTAACCAAAGTGAGCTTTGTGCAACACCACAGATGCCAAGTGTAAACTCTTTCCTGACAAGGCACATTTCACTGCTGAAGCATTTACTAACTTGAAGATAACCCTTATTACAAGGCTACCCCTACCGTGTACCTGGGGAGACAGATTCTCAAAAGGATTCAGTGGTTTGACAAGGCAGACAGCAAGGACACGAGGGCAGTGTGAGGTGGCAGGGAGAAGGGGCAGCCGGCAAGGTCAGGCACATCCCATGGAAGAGACTGGCGCCATGCAGGGGCGAGGGGAACGGGATGCTACCTGCTCCATGGCTGCAGACTCCTCCCTCCACGGGGCAAGGCCAGGGCAAACCAGCCAGCCTGGGAGCTTTGCACACCAAGGCTCATTGAGGAGACTGGATATGGATCACTCGCAGACTGGAATCAGGTACAGGTCTCAGATCAGCCGCGGTCTTGGGAACACCCTCTAACTCATCTCTGGGAATATATGCAAATAACCGCATAACATATGCAAATGACTGCATAACAACAGGTACACATCTTGGCTGGCCTGAAGCACTGCTTCTGGCCTGCTTGGCAGTAAATCCTAGGTGTGTGGTGAGTCACATTTGTCCCCACGCCCTGATGTGTAGGTGCCTCCGGCTTCCTTATAGCTGCACCATTATTTCCCTGAGCTAAGCAGTCAGAAGGCAAGGCTTCTCACGCAGCTGCAAGTCAGATGTGATTAACAGTATTTCAGACGGAATATATTTGTGTCTGATCCGTTTACTTGATTAAATCACACTGTAGCTTAACAGCCTATTTGTTGATAATTTTTACTTATTTGAGTTCAACGTGATAGCTTTTACTAGTGAAAATATATCAGCAAACATAGAATGCTGAGAAAATGCAACACAGCATAATTCAGTGTAATCAGAAATAAGGGCAGAGCATTCTAGAGAATGTGGCTAGTCTTAGACCAGCTCAGCTTATTTAACAAGCACAGATCCTTGGAGCAAAAAAGGTAGCGTATTTCTGGTTCAACTACTGGTTCCTACTAACTCCATGTCATGCCAAATCCACTCGTCCCGGCCCCCCACATCAAAGGAGCACTCTCTCCTGGCAGCTTCCTGAAGGTCTCCAATGCAGCACACATCTCTGGTTGGCCTGAATGTTGCCTTCATCCTGAAGCTACAGCCCCAAAGCCTCTCTCCTCCCTTTCCCCTTGATGCCAGTGGCCCTGGAAGACGCCTCAGAGAGTTCATACTCCCCCCACCCACTATGAATTTGCCACTTCTAAGAAGCTATTCACTCCCCATGTGAGAAACAGAATGAAATCCCAGGTAAATGGTAAGTCAGAGGATGTGAAGAGATGTTCCCATGTTTATTTAGTGTGCTTCCATTTCATTCTTCTACTTGTAAAGGCATGAAACAGTCTGAATAGTCTTTGCTGTGCTGGGTGTGTGGTCAAACACAGTACATGGGCTTATGGAAAGGGATGGGCAAAGCAAAAGGGGCAAAATCTCACTACATTTAGCTGTCTTTTCACACAGTTTTAAAAAGCAACAATACTCGGGGAGTTTTCTGGAATGTAAAGAGAGAAAGTAGATAATGAAATTCCAGACATAAGGCATGTCACAGAAACTGTGACCACAAATAAGGAATTAAGCTTAATGTCTTTAAAATAGAATGATGTATGTAAATGAGCAAAAAGATGAACAAATTCAGTATTTACTAATATGGACTATTTATTGTGGTCCCCTCTTTTTTCTTTTTTTTTGCTGTCAGAAAATCTAATAAAATTAGGATAAACAAAATATTGAGAGTTCCTGAAAATTATCTTAATTACAAATGGATTTCTTGGAAACCACCCAAGACCTAGAAGAGCTCACCTCACAAGCACCAAAACAAGCCTTGATGGCAAACTTTCCAGGAAGCTTTCTTTTTATACACGACTGGAGCCAATGTTGTTTCCGATGCTTGCTAAGAGTCCCTTCAAATTTCCTTTATTAGGATACCATGTTTTCCTTAAAAGGAATGAGCAATTAAAATATCTTTATACGTACACACAGATAAATTCCGATGATCTGTGACCACCAGAAATAGGAATAAGTTGGCAATTGATCTAATTAGACCATTTAAATCCAAAGTTGCCAATAATTTCACAGCACTTACACCCTAACAGCAAGCTTCTTTTGACTTGTTTGCCTTTATTGCTAGACATTAAGCTCACTGAGGGCAGGGATCCTATTTTTATCCCAGTTGCTTAACACAATGCACATGGTATGTGCTAAAATCTTTTGAGTGTATGAATTAAGCAAATAGAAATAATAAAACGAAATTCTCCTATCCACTCAGCGGTTCATCACTAGCAATATCCCAGGTAAATCCTCACATTTTGCCTTCCTCATTCACTCCCTGCTGTCTTTCAGGAGAAACTCCAGTTTCAGCTGAAATAGGTCAAATAATAGGTTACCCCTCTGGCTTTGGTAACTCCACACTAATAACTGTTTGCTAATGAAATGACTTTGCGTATTGACACCTTTAGCAAATTGGTTGAAGTCTTTCCTTGAGTTACAATATCACTTTTAATTCATTTAAAATCTACATTCCCTTTTGGAAGAAATATAAGCAAAGCTTTGGAGCTTGCACAGCCCATCTTTTGAGGCTCTACTGGTGTGTGGGAAGGTTGGGTGGGGAGAAGATTCCTTTCAGCTCAGTGGACCTATGGTTCGGCTAAGTTAGGATGCTGCAGGCAGTGCATTTCCTTGCTCTCAAAGCCACCTTAGCTTCTTGGCAACTGGCATGGGTAACATATTTGTAGATAAGTGCACTGACTTATAGGACAGACACTGAGAGGGTTTCCTGTCCCAGCTGGATGATGGGAACTCCAGCTTAGCAAATGGGCCACTGCCCCATTTCCTCATCTATAAAATGGACTGTTGGATGAGACGCAGGTTACTCTGCCCAGCAATGTGTCCTGGTTCTTAGGCAATACTGCCAATGGCCTGAAAGCAAAGCTGTCTTGGGGGTGAGGGTCTTGTGGGCACTGAGACCTGACACCTTCCTTTCTGGGGCACATCCATGAAAGTCTATGCAAGATACCCAGTTTTCCTTTGGAAACCCCCAAAGTTATATCTGCCAGAGTTAATGACTTGGCCTACTCACTTGATTCTACGCTGACAGATGACAAAATATTTCAGTGAATTTCATTTTAATCTGTAATTCATAAACTGTTTCCAAATATGATTAAGTAACCTGGCTTCTCTGTCACTTAGGGTTTAGCAAATGTTGGGTTATAGATGTAAAATTTATTTTAAAATCAAGCATGTTCAGAGAACTTTTGCCAAGCATAAATGTAAAAGAGAGGAAAAAAAAAAGAAGGAACTTTAGAAATTTCTTACTATTTAAAAAAAATAAATAAATAAAATCAAGTATGAAAACATTAGGACTGAGTCTCTCTCTGAAAGCCTTTTAAATGAAGATATTGTTTTCACCTTAAAGTAACTACGATAGTTTCCTGTTTATGTCACGAGACTTTGAATTTCAAATAACAAAATTTTACAAGGTCTCTGTATATTTCAAAATATAAATTTCACAGAAACACTTTTAAAATGTTTCCTATTATAAAACAAGTTATCTTTTTCATTCATCCAAACAGAGGAAATACACATCTGTGTTCAGTACTGTGTGTCCTATTTCTCAACCACAATCCATTGACAGACCTCCCCTGCTCAGTTTTACATTTTTTGATGAGTGCTTCTTGGCCTATAACCAGCTGTGAACACACAAACGAACAGGCAGCCTTCTGAAGTATGGGTAGGAGCTGGGGAGGAACTTACTGCACTGGGGCACAAAGTCGGCTGTTTGTGAGACTCCTCACTGGGTGGAAGTGCCCTGAGGCCAGGACTTCTATGTCCTGTGTCTTTCTGGATGCAGTGCCCAGAAAAAGACCAGCCCAGACCAGGTCCTCCATATACACTTGCAGAATGAATTTCTCGGAAAGATTTTAACAAGACTTTCAATCTCTCAGGGTTTTTTTCCCCCTTAGCGATAGAATAAGGATAGTAACACATGCGACCCCGATTTTTACAATCATCAAATAACAGAAAGCTGGGGAATGCATTTGTAAAGAAGAGAGCATTGTATTGGTACTAACCATCTTAATGAGACCTCCACCACCTAGTACAGGACCTAGCACATAGGACACACTAATTGATTATCTATTAGATTACATTTATTTTCAGCCCATTTGACCTCCTGCATCGCTGAAGGTTTATGTATGACTTCTGGAAACTGTATTTGTACATCAAAGAAACTTTGTTTCTATTCCCATCCCCACCTTGTTTCCCACTGTCTTCTTTTTGGAGGCACTTCCACAGCCCGGTCCTCCCAGCTGAACCCTAACACCAGAGACGTGTGTATCCTACAGGTAGATTCCTCAACTCCCACCGGTCAGCCAGTGTCTAGAGCTGCTCTTCATAAACAATGTCTAGAGTTTGCCTCTTCTTGGCAAAGGCAATAAATGGAAGGAGATGAGGAGTTGTCTAATAAACTGGCATTGTGATGAAACAGGAAATAAAAACATGTATCTGGGTAAAGATAAATACTGTTCTCAGTTTCTGATCTTGTCAACTTTAGATTTTTAAATGCCTGTGTTCCAGGAAAATGATTTGTCTCACTGAGGGGTTGCTGAATTTCTCTCAATATTAGACTTAAAGCAAGTCCTCCTCCAGTACTGGATTAACAGTTTTGTTTGAAAGATGTGTTTTACCCTCGGGAACCGGCCATGCCTATCCTATCTAGTACTTCCAATTCTGATTAAGGGATGCCATAAGAGAAACTTTTCAAACAAGTAATTCTCTTCTTTTATGTCTATTCCTGAGCTCTGCTTAGAAATCTCTGGATTGTTACAAAACGCATGCCTATGTCTAGTATCATGGCAGCTGGGACAAAGACAACCAAGATGAAACATTTGAGATTATTCTAGTTGAAACTAACCAACCAAAACCCTACAGGTGCCAGCCTAGAGGCAAAGGCGGGACAGTGTCGGGCGAAATCTTTGGGTCACAGCCTCAGTCTCCCATCACCATGTCTGTTTTTCACTTAAACACGTTTCACTGTTTTGTCATCTATGGATTCAACAATGTGATTTGGATACTAGAATTAAGAGAACAAGATTTGATGGTTGAAATAAAAAACACAACAAGAGAACCATCCACAAAGACACCCTAAGATGCCAAGATGCCGGACAGGTAGAAAGGACAGTGCTTTGGGAGCACCCTGGGTTTTCAGGACGAAAGTGTATCCACCCCGACGCTGCGGGATATTGCATCAGGCGCTTCGCTCCCGAGCGCCGTTTTAGACGAGACGCCTGAGTAGATTGTGTTGCTGCCCGTTCTTTCCCGTTCTGTGAATTCTACGCTGACTTCAAATGCATGAGCGAGCTGCAAGATGAGGTGGGACCTGCCGGCCCGGCACTGTGACAGCACCTGATCGGAGCCTCGGAGGGCGGAGCTGAGGGGCCTCTCCACTCGGGACTTTGATGGACCACCGCGGAACGCCCTGTGCCATGCACGGTCCACCTGCAGAGAAGCCCCCTCCTCACCCGGGACACCTTGTGGCCCACAGGGGACCACCCCACACTCCTGCAGACGGCGGCAGAGAAACGAGCTGGAAATGCAGCGCGGGTGGAGCTGACCCCCGCGAGGACCCACGGACCGCCCAATTACTACGGAGTCCCA
Source organism: Cebus imitator (assembly GCF_001604975.1). NCBI lineage: Eukaryota > Metazoa > Chordata > Mammalia > Primates > Cebidae > Cebus > Cebus imitator. The sequence goes on along the minus strand of NW_016107704.1, from coordinate 564,577 downwards.
GCGACATCGTTTGGGGCCATTTGGTTCCGTTTTCGGAACCGGACTAGCTTTCCAGTAACTTGAACTCCCCGACGGGTCTCGGGTCCACCCAGGGGTAGCGAGGCGGGCTCGGACGGCCACCGCCCGCTCCGCGCCCGGCACCTGCGCGCCCCGAGGGTGGCCGCATTACCTCGAGCCGGCTCAGGCTGGAGCTCTTGGAGCGCGACTTCCTGCGCAGGTACACGGAGAAGAACCTGCGCACCGCGAACTTCTTCATGTTCAGGTCCATCGCCCCGCGCCCAGCCTGGAGCAGCCGCAGGGCCGGGGCACGCGCATCCCTGGCATCCCAGGCGCGGGGCTCAGGTCCGCGGGCAGGCGCGCGTGGCCGGGGAGCCGGGCGCAGCGGCCATGGGCGCGGGGCGTGGGGCGCGGGCTGTGGTCACAAAGGGCAGGCCTCGCCCGCCACCGCGGCCGGGGCCCCAGGCGCTCCCTCCGCCTCTCCCTCCGCCTCCCCTGCGAGTACCAGCGCCAGCCAAGCGCCACGCCCACGCCACGCCCACCGCCACTACCGCCAATCAGCACCCGCCGCTCCCGCCCCGGCACGCACACCTCCTCCTCCTCCGCCCCGCCTCACCACTACCACCAATCAGCGCTCACCGCCCCGCCCGTTCCCGCCCACCACCAGCACTGCCAATGAGAGCCCACCGCCGCGCCCAGGAGTGCCCCACGTCTGCCGAGACCTCCAATCAGCAGCGTGGCCCTGCGGCTCCAGGTGCTCATCCCTCCTCCTCTTTCTACTCCTTCCTAGGAGTACCAGCTCCAGGCAGCCCCGCCCCCGCACGGTTCCGCCCACGGCCCCGCCCACAATATTGTCCGCCAATCAGCGCCCGTGGCCGCCGCATGCCTAATGAGCCTCGGCCCAAAACCGCTCCCGGCTGGGGCGGGCTGTGCAGCTGCTCCGGAGCCGCGGGTCGCGGGGTCCCTTCCCTGCACCTTCGGCCCGTCTGCTCTTCCTTCCATTGTGGGGCCGTCATTACGTTTTCCTTCTTAAAACACCCCTATGCACACTTTGTCATGTTTTTCTCTGCCGAACCAAACTTAATTGTTGACCGGCAAACGCTTCTGGAAAACCCAACCCAAACCGCAGCGCGCAGCGAGCAGGGCACCCTCCCCGGGCCGCGGGCCCTGCAGCCCGGCCTGGAGCCGCCCCCCGGACGGCGCTTCCCTCTGCCGGTGCGGACAAAGGCGCCCGAGGGCGGGGGCTCCCTCCCGCGGCTGCAGAACAAAGACGCATCCGCCCTCCTCGCCGCCCGCTCTAGGAAACGTCTACACCGATGGCTTCTCAGGCCCGCACTGGGAACACCCGGGGCGCGGTGACCCGGGTCTAGGGCAAGGCCCTCAGGCCCACTGCTGCCGGCAGCGCCGCTCGGGATCTGCCTTACGGGGAAACATCGGTTTTTCCCCCAGGGCGGCAGGAAGCTGGGATCTGCGGGCTGGCGATCCCGCGCAGCTGCCTCTGCTTCCCTCCTGCACGCGTGGAGTTTGTGTTTGAAGCGCGGAGAAAGGAGCTCCCGACCTAACACCGTCACCACCGGCAAAGACCGGAGACGAGCGTGGGAGAGCCGACGGGTCCTGCTTGTCCGCAGTGCGAACTGCGGACATCCTCGCGTTGTTTTGCCTCCTGGACTGGTCAGACGTCGCGCTAATACTTGTGGCAGGCTATTTTGGCTAAGGTGGGCAGAGAGGTCAGAATGTCCTTGAATAAATAAGAGCTTTAAGCTCACGCTGCCTCCGGGCTGAGGCTGCTCAGACAGGCTCTCTGGGTGTCCTGGAGACCGGCGCTGAGTGGCGCTGCTCCGGAGTGGAAGCAGGGGGACAGTTCGGCTCCATCCTTGCCTGGTGAACTTGGGTACCGTTGCGCGTTGTTACACGGCTCATCTCTAAGAGGAAAATCCGAGTGAAACTTGCCTCATCTCCCTTACTGGATACCAAGAGGCTTATGCAAGATCACGGATATGGGAGTGCTTTGTGAATTTTAACAGTGTAATTGATTTTCATATGACGTATTAAAGGATCTATAAGGACTATTTTCCTTTAAAAGCAGAAGTGCAGGACCCCACAAGGACACCAAACACCGCTTTTTGCTGCTTTTCAAGAGGATGTGCCAGTTGAGTGCCCATAAAAACTGGTTTTCCTGCTTCCTTTAATGTTCTGCTGGGAAGGTAGTAACCTGTGCTCTCAGAGCCAGCCTTTTAGTGCCCTGTGTCCCTGCTGGAACCCTCAGGCATCCTAGCTCTAGGCAAACACAAAAATCCTAGCTCTAGGCAAATACTGGACCCAGCGTGGGAAGCAGTAGATGGACCTGCGACTGGACACAGACTCCAGAGATAAGGGAGGGCCAACCCGACCATGCTTGCCTCAGAAGGGGAGCAGGTGATACTGTCCAGAGACAGGAGTGCAGAATGGCAACTATACCAACCAGTGGGCATCCTGTTCGAGACAAAAGCCCCGAGGCAGGCCTAAGCCAAGGCTTGTGTTGTACCAAGAAGAGCATTTTGACCTGATCAGACAAAACTGGAAAGGAAATATCTCATGGGACGTTCATGAGTTCCTCAAATTTGAAGGCAACAAAACTGTTCTGTTGAACTTGGGGGGAAAATCAGATTTCAAACATGGAATTCACTGCTAGAACAATAAACCTGTTTGCCTTTTTGTCCTGGTAAAATGCAGGTATACCACAATCTCAAGTTATCACTGAATACTACTTCATGTGTTTGTATAATGAAATCCTCCAAAACCAATAAATCTGGAGTAGGTATAATATCAAGACCCATTGCAACCTACATCCCAATTATCCATACCAAATACCAGAAAAGAAAAGTGAACTTGACAAAGGCTCTTGCCCAGATGATGGAATGGGAGAGGGCTGAAGAGAAGATAAAGAGCTTGGTAGACTTCTGAGTGTCCCACATTTTCTGTGACTCAAGCACACAGTTTGAGACTGAATGCCACGGCTCCTGCTACCTCTGAGCACCAGATTAGCTGAGGTGTGGTCAGTGCAATTCTGCAAGTGATTATCGAGCACCTACTAACATCTGGCACTGTGGCTTTCATTAGGGACACAAAATGATTACGGCATCCCAAGAAGTTCACAGTCATATGGAAGAGAAGGTGAGTGAACTGAGAACGTTGATGCCGTTTTTATGTGATGTGAAAGAAATGCCTGCCCGTAAGAGAGGAATGAGAAGGCAATTTTAACTGGCGAAGTCAAAAAGGAGATGGCCTTTGCTCTGAAGCCCTGAGGATAAAAAGATGATGGAATATATTTCCTGGACAGACAAGAGGAGGTGGGAGTCCCAGGCTAAGGAATAACAGGGCAAAGTCAGGGGACTGTGAGAAGGTTTCCCATCTCTCCCGCCGAATGAGGAAGGGCATACAGAAATCAACAGCAGCAACACAGAGAGAGAACGACCAGAAGAGAGACACGAAAAGCAGGAGACCAAGGGAACTTAATTCAAAGGAAAGGGAAATGGGAACCAGAGCTTAGTGAGGGAGGAGGGAGCAGAGACCCACAGCGCAAGTCAGGAACAGGTCGGAGAAGCAGAGGCACGCTGAGCAGTGTGGGAGCCCAGAGGACAACGTGGACCCGACGCGGGTATGAAATACATCAGGACCCTGCAATCCCAGCACTTCAGGAGGCCGAGATGGGCAGATCACTTGAGCCCAGGAGTTCAAGGCCAGCCTGGGCAATATAGTGAAACCCAGGTTTTCTCTACTAAAAAATACAAAAGTTAGTTGGATATGGTATGCATGACTGTGGTCCCAGCTACGTGGAAGGCTGAAGGGGGAGGATCACTTGAGCCTGGGAGGCAGAGACTGTAGCGAGCTGAGATCATGCCAGTGCGCTCCAGCCTGGGTAACAGAGCCAGAGCCCATGTCAAAACCCAAAAACCAAAAAACAGGCTCAGAGAAATGCCTAAGTCCTCAGAGCAAGAAAGGAAATTAGGGCAAAGTAAAGGAGTGAGTTTCTTTTTTTACCTCTGGCCAGTGTTTAAGGATGGGATGCTCAGAGCTGGGGGTGTCTGGGCCCCCTGAGGTCATGCTAAGCATGGCACAGCAGAAAATTGGAAACATTCTGGATCCTTGATAACACTGTTGAGTTACTGCATTAACCAATTCTGTAGCCAAATCCCTTTGAGGCTTATTTTGGTGGAAAATAACAAATCTTTTCATTGAGCTGAGTTTTCTGTCATTTGCACTTAAAAGAATCCTATCTGATAGATTGAGCAAGGCACTCGTTATTCACTTGGTTAATCCATAGATTTAAATCTAGTCACTAAATCTAAATTTTTATAAAAATTACTTAAAGATTATTTAATAGTCATAATATTTGTAAAACATTATGGTAGAAATGCTGTGAGATGATAATTACAGTTATAATTATAGGATGGAAGAACTACTTGTTTGAATGCATTCGCATATCATGCGTTTCATGATCTCTTCCTCTGCACTCAGCACTGTGCCCTCTCACAAGATCATCACAGGCGAGTGACAAATTATCAGATACGAAAATACACTATGAGTCAGCAGAACATGCCACGCTTTAAAGAAGACAAACATGCCGCTGGCCCACGCAGAGGGAGGAAGGACTAGAGGGACACAGTGGGATGGGTTTTCAAACTGGGCAAGCAGAGACGAGATCAGAAAGAGTGAGCATCTTGTGCAAAGGCCCTGGGGTGAGAGACACTGTGTGGCCAGAGCATGGGCTCAGGGTGTGGGCTTAGGTGGAGGGAATGACATTTGTCCTAAGCTTAGCAAAGGGGCCACTGAAGCATGAAGCTGAGGACAACAGGGACACACTTGCATTGGAGAAAGTGCTCCTGGCAGCAGGGTGCACAGCAGAGGAGAGCCCGTGGAAGGTGGACACAGAGTCAGGGAGACAACCCTGTGACAATCTTGCGGGCAGGACAGTGTCATCATGAAGAGCAAACCACGATGGCCACTGTGGTGGAGAGCAAGAGGCCGAGGTGGGAGGTGACGCTGGCAGCAGAACTCATCAGAGACCCAGGGGCTGCAGGGAAGGAAACAGGGCCAGCGTTTCCAGGACAGGTCCTCACGTCCTCAGGCGCCATCTCCAAGTTGCTCCCCCTCCTTCCTCATCCCCTCCATTTTACCACCTCGGAACCAAAATCGCTGAGCCTTTACCTAGTACACTCAGATGGTTCCCTGTAAATCTACGACTTGCAAAACTGTCGGATTTTATTCCAACGTGACCACAAACATGGAATAACAAAGACACCTACCTGTAAATTATGTGAGATGAGAAAATAACACGTAACTCTAAAGACAGAATTTCATTTGCACATGTTTTTGGAGGCAGAGTCTCACTCTGTCCCCCAGGCTGGAGTGCAGTGGTGTGATCTTGGCTCACTGCAGCCTCCTCCTCCTGTGAGTCTCCTGCCTCAGCCTCCTAAGCAGCTGGGACTATAGGCATATGCCACCATGCCCAGATAATTTTTGTATTTTTAGCAGAGATGGGGTTTTGCCATGTTGACCAGGCTGGTCTCGAACTCCTGACCTCAAATTATCTGCCCACCTCAGCCTCCCAAAGTGCTGGGGTTACAGGTGTGAGCCACTACACTTGGCCTTCATTTGCAAAATTATTAATTGTTGGGTACAGTTTCACACCATAAATACCTCACATCCTTAAAAGCCTATAAAAAAGCTAATATTCAAGAACTAGAACAATTTTTAAAATATGAGGCAAATGAGACCACAATTTAAACAAGACCTGTAACAACAGAGCCAACGGTAGTGTGTAAGACCGACTGTGTGGGGCATGCTTGGTCATATTCATGTTTGTGACTCACTAACAATTATTAATGACTTCTCTCCCTGGTGCACCTTGGCATGCATGAGTCAGAGAGGAAGCATGGCGGGAGCCAGTGTCAGTCATCAGCCCAGGCTGTCTGTGCTTCTACGGTCCTGCTGCTGTGGGCTGTGCTGAGCCTGGGAACTGGGGCGCAGGGCACAGCAGGGACTCCTGCCCCAGTGGGTGCTGCAGTCTCGGAGGTAGCACAGACAAGCCAGGGTGCCTTCACTCCCAGGCAGGAAGGGCTTTAGAGGGGAGAGAGAGCCCCAAGGGGTCCCCCAGAGGAGCCCTTAGTCTAGCAGGTGATACTACATTAACAGGTGACCATGAGTGAGCTCCAGCTGGATAAACAGGGACAGGCGAGGGCATTCTGTCAGGAGCTCAGGCTAAAGGCCAGAGATCCTGGTCCTGAGGAGGTCCATTTGGCTGCTGTGAGGGTGTGGAGAGGTCACAGGGCAGAGGAGGGGTGCTGGGTCAGGTGGTAGAGAGCCCCACGGAGTTTACCCTTGAAGAGGAGGAAGAGCCCAGGAGGCTTTGGCAGAAGGATGCCAGGAGCACCTCCTGGGCTTGTCTGGTGAAGGGTGTCTCAAATCTGACCCTGCTCACCTACTGCGCCCACCCAGGACAAGCCACCATCCCCACCCTGGGGAGAAGGCTATGTCTAAGCTCAGGGGGTGACCTGGGTGTGTCCAGCAAAGGGTGTCTCAACTCTGACCCACTCGCCTACTATGTCCACCCAGGACAAGCCACCATCCCCACTCTAGACCAGGGTGGTCACCTGCTAACTTGCCTGCCCGTGACCATTCCACACAAATCCAAATCCAATCCTCTACTTGTCTACCTAAAATTCTGCCAGGCTTCTTACTCTTTTGCCAGGAAAGTATAATTAAACCCAAACTCCTCATTCTACCTACACTGCCTCTGCCAAAAAGACCCTGGGTCTCACCCCCCTCCCCCCGTCCCACCCTGCCCCACGCTGCTCCTGGGCTCCACCAGCCTGGCCTCCCTTTCATTCCTAGAACCGCCAAGGCTGTCCCACCTCCAGCCTTGGGTCCTTGCTCCTCCCTCTGCCCAGGCCCCTGTTCTTCGACCTCTCAAGCTTTGGCTTCCAGCTTGAATGAGCGCCTCCCTGCAGAGACCTTTCTGGATAGCCCATCTAACACAGGGCCTCTCTCCAGACTCTCTAGAACACCTCACACTGATATTCTTTACAGAACTTCTGATAATCTGTGATTCTTCCTCCTTTTCTTCTCCGCCACACATTCCTCCTCCTCCCCTTCCTCCTCCTCCTCCCTCATCTTCTTCCTTGCCTTCTTCACCTTTTAAATGCTTGTCTCCAGCAATCACAATATAAGGCCCTAAAGGACAGGAACTTCAACATCCCCAGAGGCTGCGGTGACACAGAGCCCAGCGCCCAGCAACCATTCAAATGGATATCTGCTGCCCTTGTTAAATAAACAGATTGAGGATGCCGCCAGGAGAAAGGCAGGGTGTGGCCGAAGGGAAGTGGATGAACTCCAGGGTTAAATTTAGAACAAACAGGATTTCAGGATTGATCATTTGAAAGGAAAGTTTCTACCAACTCCCTGAGATACACTCTGTGTGAAAATTTCAAGGACAAACAGCTATACGCCAATTAAAAAAAATACCGAGAGGCTGTTCCACAACCCTGGCACTGCTCAGGTCTCTGAGAACGAAGGAGGGCCTGGAGGGTGAAGGAGGGGGCGTGGAGGGAGGAAATCCAGCAGCATCTGTGCTGAGCGCACCCTTCCTCTCCTTTCCACCACCCAAAGTGCTGGGGAGATGCCGCCTATGTTGTTCCAGCCCAGGAGGGCTGACTTTTTGGGGCCCCTTGGGGAGTGCCGATGTCCTGGGACCAGCTGGCTGAGGTCTGGCACCCACTGGGACCATCTGGAGGGAACGCAAGGAGGGCAGAGAGGCTGTGCGCTGGCCGACCCTGTCTGCACAAGGCTTGTTGGCCACGGACACACTAGTGCTTCCTACAGGCTAGGCCTGGGCCAAGGAGGGGCCATGTGAAGTCCTCAGAGGCGCTGCCTGGAGCGGCGCTAACAGGGACCTCCGGGAGAGAAGGGTCAGGCGGGGGAAGAGAGGGGAGCAGTCAAAGCCCATTCTCTCCCCTCCTCTTCCTCGCTCCTGGCTCTGGCCCCGAGAGGAACGATGATCAGGTGGCAGGTGGGGAGAGAGGGTGGTAGGGGACACACGAGATGGGAGAAGCCAGCTAGCTCAGACTGCCTGCGCAGGTTGATGAAAGGGCCTCATCCTGAACACCGGAAATACTGACCAAGCGCTCAGAACTTCAAGTCAGTGTGGGCTGTCTGTTGTCCAAGAGTGGGAAGAAAAGCTGTGGAAAGTGACACTAAAGAAGGGGGCATTTGTCCCATTGGTGGACATTGAAATGTGTTTTAACCCAGTCTCAAGCCAGGTTTGTTCAAGTCAATAAGATGAGTAAGCAGAGGCAGGAACCAAGAAGTGGGTCCAAAAGTGGGAGTCCAGCAGGGTGCTGCACTTGGCCTGAGGTGGACCCCATAACCCCTGGATGAGGAATCACGGTCGAACGCTGGCGCTAAGCAGGGTCCATTAGCATGGGAAATCCCCTGGGATTTGTGGCCACAGCCAGCCTTTGCACAGGGGCATGGCCTCAGCTCACCGCCACGTGAACACAGCAGCACCAGCTCCAGCTGACAGTTTAAAGTGGTCTTCAGTTGTTGTTGCCCTAGGTGCCTAGCAGAAATGATCACAAATGCTTTCTAGAGGAATCTGCATTAACGCTAGTTTCAAAGAATTCCCTCAGATACAGCTCCAAGGAGCACAAGCTCACAAGTGCTGTGTGCGAAATCCACGAGAACGCTGAAGTCAGGAGCACAGCCGCAAGACAGCCGACCGCAGACTCGGCTGTGAGCAGGCTCTGGCTGCTGGACCATCCAGGGGAGAGCAGTGAGTGTCAGATCGGATCAACTTAAGGGAATAAAAGCAAGAAATGAAAGTATGATTAAAGACAAGAGACTCAAAGTGACCAAGTAGATGTAAAAATGAACAACGTCGTTCCTGTCGAAAGATGGGGCACTTCACCCGAGTTACATATAGCTGAGCATATGTACTCTTTATTAAAGAGTAAGTTAGATGTAGCTGGCGATGGGTTAAAGACGAATCTAAAGGCGACCACGGTAACAGGAGCTCGTGATGGAATGTATGCTGGGAAGTAAAATATCTTGAATTAAATCTCTACCTGCTGTGCAGATCACATGACCTGACTTTGGCTGATATTCTCTGAGTCTCTAGAACAGTGGTTCTGGGCGGTGGAGGATGGGTCCCAGGGGACATTTGGCAGTGTTGGAGACATTTTTCATTGTCGCAGCTAGGTGGGCACTGCTGAACACTCTACACAGTACAGGGAAGGCTCAGGACCAAGAAGTGTCCATCAAAAATGTCACTAGTCTCTGTTCCTTTTGCTCACTTTGTCTGGGAGCCTAAAATGACTCTGAAAAAATGAAGCCTATTTTTTAAAATGTTGATGGTGAGGTTGAAAAAGCCCACTCTAGGATGAAGAGGGAGGAACAAGAGGGGAAAAAACCCTTTTTTAACTAGGCCATCACCTAAGAAAACAGCAATTTCATGCAGTTAAACCAGCATGTGGGAGTGCTTTGTAAATTGTAAGGTGCTCAACAGAGTTATTCATAGAAATCCTAGCGTTTCACTCACAGAAAAGTAATGAACGGGTTGGGAAGAGAGTCAACTCCCAAATACGAGAATTCTTATCTGAAAACTCCCCTATTAAACTATGTTGTCTCATGTAAGGCATGGCCTCGTGCCCCGCTGCCCAAACCAGAAGGTACCGTGAACTCTGGACACGTCTCTATTCCTACATCTCTCGTTGCTGAGATTCATCAACTGTGCCTTCCAAATGTTTTCCGTCTTGCCTTCTTTCCAACCCTGCCCTCCATAACACAGCGTGGGCTCTCCTCAGCTCTTGCCAGAAAATAGTAATTACTGGCTAAAGGCTTTCCCTGCAACCCCCACCTGTGGTCCCGCCACCAGCCGGATCCTACTAGAAGCGAATCTGGTTCAGTTACGCCAGGGCATGCGTAGCTCCAGAGCTTGGAAGCCCCAAGCTGCAGCACTCTGTTCTTCCTGGCCAGGCCTTCTTCTGCCTTCCCCCAGGGCGCAGTCTCTGCTCCTGCCCTGCTGACGTGCTCCTGAGAAGGTGAACTGTGGTATCTCCATGACATCATTCACGCAGTGGCCACGGCTGTCCTTCCTGCCCACTCTGCATCTGCCCACTGGCCACGTCTCCTTCCGTCATCTTCCAGACCCAGCATTGCTCCAGGAAGCCACTGAGATCCCTCCACCCTGCAGGCTATGTTGGGGTGTCTCCTGGGCACCTCTAGTTTGCTCACGGTGCTGTATTACAACTTTGGGTTCCCTTTTCTCTCCCACCAACGCTAAAATTCTTCAGAGAAGCAACTGTCTGTAGCATTCCACGCATGTGTGGAAACAGACATTACTAGGATTATTTTCAGTGGTTTGCTGATTAAGAAGAACTTTGGTCTACATTATTATTTCTGTGACACATTTATTTACGAAACACAGAGTGAACCCCCTTATGCAGTGAAGATGCTGAGGGTCTAGGAGGTCAACCCAGAAATAAGGGACTTTCCAAGCCTATACATAAATTATAGAGGAATTCAAAAGGAAGGGAGTTAGCAGGAAAGAGGAAACAGGTTACAACTATGTCAGGAAGGATTTCTTAAAAAGGAAAAAAACCCTCATCATAGAAAAATTTCTGAAAATCTGGCATGGGTACAAAGGAGAACATAAAATCCTTGCTAGATTTTTTTAGCAAGAAATTTTCATTGTTTAAAAAATATTTCATAAAGACCTATAGTATTTAGGCACTAAATACCTCTACTAGAGATGAGAACTAGATGAACACATAAAAGCCCTACGTGGGAACTCAGAACAGCAGGTGTGGCAGCCCCGGGAAAGGAGCACCTCAACGTGCCACCTCCCCTCCCCTCATCGGGAGAACTCAGGAGGAAGCTGGGGCTGGGAGGCGGCACCACCCTTCCCCGTTCTCAGCAACCTGCTGGGTCAAGTATGTAGAGAGCCTTCCTGGAACGCTTGAGAATGCTGATCCAATAGTAAGCAGGTGGCCCAATAGTGAGCAGGGAAGAATAAAGGCAGGCAAAAAATGAGGATAAGGAGGTATTCTGAGGGCAAACACTATTATGAGCAGTGTCTGTCCTGCAGTCTTATGTGAGACTCAGCATCTAGACCAGAGGTTCAGTGGGAGTCTGTGCACAACACTGGGGGCCAAGCAGGGTGTGGGGTCAGATCAGGGTCGGCATTCCCTTAGAGCAGACTCGAGTGCGTGACCGTGGAAACACCTCACTGCGAAGAAGGCTTGCCTACTCAGGTGGGAGTGCAGAAATGGGCAAGAGGCAAAAACTGCCTCTCAGATTTCTGCAGCTCACACTGAAGCCAGTTGGAAGCCAAAATCCTCATTACTAGTGCTGCCTGAAAAACTCCAATCCAAACATTTAGTTTTTAGAGGTTCCAGATCAGTAGCACAATGAGGACCAGGCAGACGCAGTGTAAGTACTCTCTGGAAGAACATGCTTTAACATGTCTCAGAGTTTAAACGGGAAATTCTAAGGGACATGAGCTCACAACATAAATCACTAAATAATCATGGATATGAACTGTGAGCAAGAGTCAATAGAGACAACAAATTCCAGAATCAGACCTGTGCAGATGGCAAAGGTTAGGAATTTGTATAAATAATATATGTGTGTTTAATAGATCTGAAAAACAGCAAGGAAGGCTGAAGCAGTATAAGAAAACTAGATTATAAAATGACCAAGCAGATTTGTTAAAAAAAAAAAAAGTTAAACTTTAAAACTGAAACTATAGTTTAAATAAAAAATTCAATAGATCGGCTGGGTGTGGTGGCTCACACTTATAATTCCTGCATTTTGGGAGGCCGAAGTGGGTGGATCACTTGAGGTCAAATGTTTGAGACCAGCCTGGCCAACATGGCAAAATCCCATCTCTACTAAAAATACAAAAATTAGCTGGTGTGGGGGTGCACGCCTGCAATCCCAGCTACATGGAGGACTGAGGCAGGAGACTTGCTTGAAAATGGGAGGCAGAGGTTGTAGTTCATGCCACTGGACTCCAGCCTGGGCAACAGAGTGAGACTCCATCTCAAAAAAAAAAAAAAAAAAAAAAAAATTCAATAGCCCAATTAAACAGCAGTTTAGACAAAGTCCAAGAAAGAGTTAGTAAAGGGGAGGTTGAATTTGGTGGTAATTGAGAGAAAGACAGAAATACAGGAAATATGAAAGGGGGTTAAGAAATATGGAAGATAGAAGGAGACGAATCCAGCATGCCTCTGACTATTCGAATGGGACAGAAGAAACAAAGAAAAATAGAAAAGCACTATTCAAAGAGGTGAGGCAATAATGCAGCATTTTTCGGAGTGGATAAAATATACCAAGCTTCATATTTATGAAGACCCCCAAAATCTCCAGGAGGATTTCATGAAAATACATCATACCAAAATACATCATATTAAATGTGCAGAATACGAAAAACAAACAAACAAAAAAATCTCTCCAGAGCAACCAGAAGGAAAGACGAATTTTCTACAAATGAATGTTAATTATCGTCAGCTACCATCTCAACAGAATACTGGAAGCCAAGAGAGTAAAATGATATACGCAATGTGCTAAGAGAAAATACCTTTAACCTTGAATTCTCTGTTCAACAAAAAAATCTTTCACAAACAAGGGCGAAACAAAGACCTTTCCAAGTAAAGAACTGGAGAAAATGCACTGCCAATGGAATGGTATGGGTAAAGCTAGACGCACATGGGCTGCCTAAAAATAAAAATAAACCATTTGTGTCTTGCATGATTTGTGGACTTAAGTTGGAATTAAGGTCCTGAGTTTAAAAATGGCATATACAGGATATTGATCAGTTAAAACCTTCTAACGTTTTCATGTTTTTCTGAAGATAAAGAGGTTTGATTACCTTTAGACAAAAATTTAATAGAGTGGTTAAATATACATGCTGAAGTTAAGCACACATGCTAAGGTTTCTAAAGCAATTAATAAAAATAATATAAATCCAATGTCTAATTGCCAAACTAATGGAGGTCAAAGCATAGAACAAGAAAAAAAATTTCAAATGATGGTAAAAAAGCAGGAAAAAAGAAACCTGGAAAAAGTAGGATAAGCAAAAAACAACTGCTGGGAATGGCCACCGCCACGGGCCCTGAGTGTCGCTGCACCATCTTGCTGAGGACATGAAGAATGTCAGGCATTGACCACTGTTAAGCCAGGCCATTGCTCAGTGTCGTGTTTGTCATGAGCAACCTTGGGAAATGAGGTAATGTTTTCCTCCAAGACAAAAGCAGCCTTGCTGACCACTTGTTAAAAAACACCAGGTTCCCCAAGCTCAGCTTTCCTCAACTGAGACGCAGTTTTACTGTGAACATAGAATCCATCTAGGCCCCCGTAGGACATGGGGGGCAAAAGTGTTCCATACAAATATGATGCTCATGCCATTTTCTGTTCCTTGAATTAAAATGTCCTTTATCGCTGATCTTCCAGTATTCACAAACTCTTTTAGCTAGTACTAGGATAATTAGTAATTTGTAAGTGAGGCAAAATAAAATCCTAGATCATATGCAACCTAAATAAAAATAAATCAAAATATATCAAAAAATAAAATCAATGTTAATGAGCTAAACTCTCTAGTTAAAAGACAAAGAGTGCCAAATTGGTTTGCAATACATTTAGTTAAAGAAAAGCATATATAACAAGAGACATAAAAAGTTTCAAATAAAATAATGGAAATAGATACATCATGCAAATAGTAATGAAAAGTAGTATTAATATCATACATAGGATACCAAAAGCATTCATAGATATAGAAAAAGCACTACATATGGCTGAAAGTTTCAATTCACCAGGAAGATACAATAATTCTAAGTTTACATGCACCAAATAATACAGCTTCAAAATGGATTAATCAAAAATGACAAAACCAAAAGGAGGAATTGACAAATCCATTATTATTTAGAAGAATTTTCATCTCTATGGACGTCTTGGGCCATTGTACATCTTGCTGCTCTCATCTGGACAATGTGGGACCTGCCTTTGCTTTTGTTCACCAAGATTAACACTGAATCCTCCTTCAGTTCTGACCTCCAGTGTCAGTTCTTCAAGGATGTGCTCTGTGACTCACCTCCAGACTCAGTCAGGTGCCCTGGTAGATGCTCTCAAGGTATGAGGAATTTCTTAGATGGAAATACTCACTTAGGTGTCTGTGTGTGAGCATTTAATCTATGCTTTTATTAGAGCTGCCCTGTGAAGGCAGGAATTGTGTCTCCTTTGCAAACCACTCCACACAGTGCCTGTTACTGGACCACTTAGAACAAACATTTGCTGAATAGATAGATGAACGAAAGCAGTCACTGGACTGGCAGCCAGATGGCCACTACTGCGTTTTTGACATGTACTTTGTGCCCCAGGATGGAAGTGCAGAATGAGAATTAACTCGTGACAATCGGCTCCCTCTCCCTCTTCTCCTCTCCCTCCCTTTCCTCTTTTTAAGCCAGTAATTAGCACATAACCTTGGGCAACTGAGGCAATAAGTCAGTAACTATAAATAGTATTTTTAGATTTGCTAAGAGCATGCAACATGTACTATTCAAAAAGGAAAAGAAAGGGAATTATCTAGTAGGGCACAGATGTTATATTCACAATGGTACATCCTGAAGTTCAACATGGGGAAAAGCCCACATTTCTTGGAATCAATGTACGTCCCATTTACTGTGCCTGCTCCCCCAGCCCATGACATCACTTCTTCCAGTTATTCTTTTGATTACATGTCCTTCCGGGAACAACTGGCTGGAGATTCTGGTGACTTTTCAGGAAGTTTGGGGCTCCAATCCTATCACCATTTTCCAGGAGCACTGCTTTAGCTAAACCTCCCAGTCTTCTCAGGGAAGGAGCTGACTTAAGTTGCAAACATGAAGGTATATTACAAATGTGTTTTGGCTTAGACGTATTTTAAATAAGGGCATATATAAATACACACACATCCACACACACAAACACAGAAATGACAGCCTAGGGATTTGTGATGTCCATGTAATATTAACATAATGAGTGCCATGGCTTACTTGCATCCCGCAAGAAGACGCCTTGAAGTCCGAACCTCTAGTGCCTGTAAACATGACTTCATTTGGAAATGGCATCTTTGCAAATGAAACCAAGTTAAGATGAAGTCATAATTAGAGAAGGGTGGCTCTAAATCCAATACGACTGGTATCTTTATAAGGAGAGAAACACACGCGCAGAGGAATGCCTCATGGAGGAGGAAAGAAAGATTGCAGGGGGCATCTCCAAACTAAGAAACGCCAAGGATTGCCGGGAACACCAGAAGCCGGAAAGAAGTGTGAATCAGACTCTTTCCTACAGCCTTTAGAGGGAGTGAGGCACTGCCCACCCCTGATTTTGGAGTTCTGGTCGCCAGAACTTGGGAGGACAAATTCCTATTGTTTTAAGCTGTCCAGTTAGTAATGCTATCTTATGGCAAACCTAGAAAATGAACTAAACTACTTAGACATCCTTTAAAGCTAGCTATGAAACTTCCTCTTTGATAAGGACTTGAAAATGTAACAAGATGCACAATGGCATCTGGAAGTATTTACCTTTCAATATGAAGAATGGCAGTGGAGGACCAGGCTGCCGATAAGACAAATTGCAGAGCTGGAATCAGAGCCACAATGTTCGTTTCTGAATTAGCAATCGTGTGGGGGAAACTGTTTAAGTAAAAGAACACTGAGAGGGGAGTCAGAACACTTGGGTTAGAGTTCCTGTTCAGCTGCTTTCTACATATTTCCCCTAAGTGCTGGTCCACCCTGTCCTTCTGCCTGTCACAAACTCTCCGCCTCCCCTCCTCTCTCTTCAACCTGCTGACTCCTGTCCCTCCCATAGGCCTCAGCTCAGATTCCACTCCTGGGAGGCCTGCCCTGGTTCCTAGGCTGGATTACAGGACCTCCTGGAGGCAGCCCTGCCGTCCTCATGGGAATGCGCCCCCTCTTCTCTGGATCCACCTGGAGATGGGGGGTGCTCCAGGAAGCCTGGCCCCTGCCCATCATAGTCTGTGTTGCACCCACACAGTCCTTGGCACATAGCAAATTCATTTTTAGCTCTAAATAAATAAATGTATGAAATTAACAGTAGCATTAACTTTGCCATAGTTTTGCAAACTCAAATTACGGTCTACATTGTGTCAACATTTCAACTTGGCTGTGTCTGGAGAAACTTGATTGTCAGAAGATGAACTAAAGGATAAAAAGACAGTCTGTGTGTGCCCCTTGAAGCCGCCAAAGCGGGCCTGGGTCTGTCATTGCTCATTAGAACAGAACATTTGCTTCTAAGGTTGGTCCTCTGTGCAATTAGAGTTGTGGTGGTCACGTTGTAAATCGGAGTGGATCGCTCCTATTGTTAGGGAATTTAGCTGTAGGAATTGAGAAAATTGCCATGGTTCCTGAGCGCTGAACCCGCAACCTGTGTGTGGCTTAGTTTCCTTAACCTTAGTGCTCATCTCAGTTGATAAAAGGGCATCTATGTTAGTCTCCCAGATCACGTGGAGTCTCTCACTCAGTTCTACATGGACTGGCCTCCGAACCCTGGCTGTGGAACAGAAGTGGCTGGGAGAGGAAAGTGGGGACACAGGCAACAGGGAGCCCCCCTGGACCCACACAGTCGTTGCCCCGAGAGCCATACCTGCCAAGAGGCCCTGAAAGAGGAAGAACACAAGCCAGCCAAGCCGGGGACTGGACAAGCTGCTCAGCGATACTGAAGCTACAGGCTAAGTCCTGGTTCACGGAGGAGCCAGCCGGGGTCAGGCTGGAGTCTTCTTTCATTTATGACATGCATCTGTGCAGACATTGCCCCCCACGGGAAGACCTGTTCCAGGCTCCTGCCTCTGGGGGAGCCCCTGACATGCACCTTCCTGGGGTCACCCGTGCCCCAATCTGGCCCTTCTGGGCCACAGTGCAGCTCTCAGGGACCTTCCTCGTTTTACCAGGGGGCTCCTCACCAGTGCTTACCCTGAAGAAGTGACCCCCTAATGCCCCTCCAGCTCCTAGGATCCTTGACCCCCACCAAACACACCCTTTTGTCCTCACGCCTTGTGACTGTCCTTTGAGATCTCAGATGCGGGCATCCTCCACTCCATTCTAAATCAGGACTCAGCCCCTTTCTCTCACCAGCAAGCTCTCCTGCTTCTCAGGCTGTGGTGCGGGTGGGCCTCTGTGCAGGCTGCTCCCTTGGGTGCCTTCTGCTGCCACTCCTCCCTCAGCTCCTCACATTCCTGCTCCGTCCTGTCCCTAGGTTGACGCCCAGTCCTCCAGACCTCCCACCCCAGCTCAGAGCCACAAGTCTCGAAGCCTCTGGGGATGTCCTCCAGGCACTGCCAGGGAAGAACTAACTCATTCCACAAATATCTGAGTGCCCAGTATGTGCCAGAAACCATTCCAAGTCATGCCAGTTCCCCCAGTTCATCATCTTTTTACCCCAGTGTTCTCCTTTTTTTTTTTCTCTAAACCTCTGTGGTCACCATGACCACAGTTCTTCAAATCATCCTGATTTCCCCCCTTTCACGGACCACCCAGCCCAGCCCCTTCACACTTTGCATCCTGTGCGTTTAATCGCTGTGTCACCACAGGCCTGCCTCCTCCCCATGGCCACAACGGCCCCGAGGCAGGGCTTCATCTCTTCCTGCCCATTAGTGCAGTTCTCTGCTAGTGAGGGTGGGGGCCTCCAGGATTCCTCCCCAGTCTGTCTGCACTGCTGTTCAGATGTGTTTTAAAATTCAAGTCTGGTCAAGCCCTTCCCTACTGTACGACATCAATAATTTCCTGCATGTTTAAGGATAAAGTTCACATCTCTTAGCTGACCACACAAGGTCCTACATGCCCGTTCCGCTGATTTCCATACCGCTCCCTAACGGGAACTCTTTACTATTGCTCTTACTGTAAACTGTCCCAATGTAGCACATTTGAAAAACAGCCCCTCCATCTAGCCAGTTTCCTCTCATCCTTTGAAACTTGGCTTAAGTTTCTCTGGGAGGCTTCTTGTACACACATGACACACACACATGCACATACACTCATATACACACACACACACATGCACATGCTCACACATATGCACTTCTTCATACACACACATGCTCACACACGCATACACACATGTACTCACATATGCACATGCTCACACACACGCATGCACATACACACATGCTCATACACACAGGCACACACAAATGCTCAAAAACACATACATGCACATGAACGCACACACGCCTATTTCCACAAGCACACACACATACATGCACATGCGTCTCCTCACTGCCCAATTTTCATGCTCTTTTTCTGAGGGCATGGAGAACATTGTACACGCCTCCGTCTTACCATACACAACTGCTGCACAGTCAATTTGCTTTTGTACCCGCGACTGGGCAAGAACTACTTGAGAGCAGAAGCCATGTCTCGTTTGACAAACAGGCAGCTGGCGTGGGGATGGGACAGGCATTTAATAAACATTTCTGGATTGAACAAGTGAGTGAGTTTGTGTATTCCTGAACGCCTCGCCATTTCAATATTTTCACCTATCACCGCCATGTGGCCGACTTCTAAATCTCTATTTCCAGCTCTGCCCTCATTCACTAGCTAGAATCTCCTGTTTCCAGCTCTCTGCAGCTGGCTCCATCTGCACGCCACTCCTATCTGTAGGACAGTGATTATTCTGGTGTCTGCATGTTGTCCTGAGGTCCTGAACTTTGGGATGGCACTGACTATCTGCCACCACCAGACTCAAAACATGGGTGGCTGGCACAGGAAGCATCTCACTCTGTGTCCTCACACCCCTTAGGCATTCCACCATCACCAAGGCCTGTGGAATCCATCTTGCACCATCTCACAAACTCACCTGTCTCTCTAAGGCCACTGGCACCTATGCCAGCCCTACTAGTGGGCTCCTTCCTTCGCCCCTCCTCCAGTCTAGTCAATATGTCACCGACAGATTATCCCTCTCCACCGCTCCGCCCTTCAGTCATCCGTACCACATAATGTGACTCAATAATTCAAGCTGCCATTCTAAACGTGGCCTCATTTGTCACGTGGGTATCAAGTTTTTCTCGCACCGCCCAGAGTCTGCTCCGCACCCAACCCAGCAGGACCAGGCAGCATTTCCACATCCACCGCTCATGTTCCTGCCCCTGCACTCATCTGCGCTCCCACCCCGCCCTCCCCTCTCCCTTCTTCTTAGACCGTCTAGCCATCTTTTAAGTCCAAACTCAAATAGGACCTTTTGTTCATGCATTTCCTCATTTCCCATTAGGATAAAACTTATTTCTCCTATGAAACCATGAGCACTTTATTGCGTTGACTGTAATATTCTAACTTTTGTTCTAACTAGAATCTGTTTCTGTGTTATCCTCCCTGTTAAATCCTATGCTGCATATTGTAATTCCCAACAAAACAAATGAGCATAGATGTGCTGAGGGAATCTTCCTCATGATATACAAATTTCCAGATTTTTAAGGAATGAGAGCCTAATGTCACCCTATCTGACATTTCTGAGGCCAATGGTCTTTTAAGGGTAACGAAGAATTATTATCATAATAAATCTTTGGGAATGATACCTTACTCATCCATGCAAGCTCCACCTCCAGGCCAATGTCTTGTATGCAGGAGGTGCTCAGTAAAAGACTATGCAATGGGATGGGATTGTAGCCCCAGTAAGCTGAAGACAAACAGGGACTCCCGGTTCCACATCAAGCAGGTGAGCTCGTGTGCACATCAAAGCTGAGACCATGGTGGCTTCCTTGGAAAGCATGTAGAGCCCCACATAATTGTTTTGCTACCGGACTGCAGGGCTGTCTTTCTGCTAACTCATTACCAGAGGCTGAAAGGGCTCACCAGCCAGACTCCAGAACTGCATGTCCAACATGATCTCAATAGGTAGTGGGTCATCGTGGAGGGTAGAGAGTCTCTCTGAGTTAGTCTTATGAAAACAAATCTTTATTACCTTTAAAAGAACACTGGCCTCAGAAATATCAGATAGGGTGACATTAGGCTCATATTCCTTAAAACCCTGGACTTTTATATAGCATGAAACTTCCTTCAGGACGAGGCTCATTCATTTTGTTGGAAATTACAAAAAGATGCACAATTAACTTGCACCACAAGGTGCAGAGCCAGAGCCCCTCTCCACTGCAGGGCGAATGAGATAAGGCCTCCCCTGGAGTTTCTATTTTGGGGTCTCCCACAGGAAGTCCTTCATCACCACGTTCTTATTCATAGACACTGAAACAATACTAGCATTCAATTTCTGCCAGGAACTGGGGTAGCAAGAAGAGGGGGCATTCCACAGCTGTCTAGAGGCGGGAGGGAGGAGGGCTCCATGTTCAATGTTCTCTTTTCACGGCCATCACTTTAGTGTCAGGAAATGACGACTGTTCAGGTTGTGTCCTGTCTTCACTGGGGCTGGCCAGTGGCGTGCATATACTTGCAGGGTTGTGTGTGAGGGTGAACTGAGTCAGGCTTGCCTAAATAGATGGCACGCTGCTGGTTCAGGAGCACTCAAATCGCTGGCTCACGCTGACTTGGTTCTCTCTCTGTCTCTAGTCCTGGCTGAAATTCTAAGTGATTTTTGACTTCCGGAGCCATCTGTAAGAAAGGCTCTTCTTGGAACCCTGGAAACTGCAGGTCTCATTTGGGCAGCTGAGTGGGATTTGAGGTGGCTCAACAGAACCCATGAGGTTCAAGGTAGTTGGGTTTAACACTTTGAATCTGAACATATGAATAGGTCATTTAAAAAAAAATTGTTTCAGCACCTAAACTTATGACCATGGACAGCTCTGGGCAAAGGTCCCCTGACTGCAGGGACCTGCCCCGTGATGTGGTCATGTTACCCAGGTCCTGCCTTTGCAGCTGTGGAAGCCAGGCTGTCCACCAGAAAATGTCAGGGCCTTGCTCACATCACCCCGGTATGTGAAGATCAGAATTTAGATAAGAACCCAGATTTCTCAGCTTAAAATTGGTATTTTTTACTTTATCTCATAGTTATATCATATATATATATAATTTGGTAAAAAGAAGAACATATTCTCTACTTCTAAAGGCTCCATCTGCAAGCATTTGTACAATTCAGCAAGTACAGAAAAGTGTTGGATCATGTGGGCAGCAATTCAAAGATTTTTTTAACCAAATTATGCAATTATCTCAATGCACAGGATTATGTAAGAGTATCAAAAAAACAGGTTATTACCAGCAATAAAATCAGAGATCTGCAGTTGATTGGTTTTTCATGTATTTCTAAACTTGGCAATGGGTTTGTAATACCCATTGGGCCCTCTTGTTGCTTAGCTTAACATTTTTCAGAAGTGGACAATTCTTCATGGAAAGACAATGGAAATCCAAGGAAAGCTACGAAGGTGGTTATCAGGGAGAAAATTTCCTTGAAGCACTTTAGCTGCCACTTTGAAATGTTAGTGACATCCTTTGGCAGTGATCACATGTGCCACATGCCACTAATCGTTGGAATCCATAAAGGTGACAGCAGCCTGTACACAGGACGCTTCAATCTGTTGATGATGACGTTTATGCAGTGATGTCTGGCTCGCAAGTACATATACAACATAGCCAACTCTTCTGTCTCACACCTCATCAGAGCTCTTCCTCTGATCCCATTTGGAAAAGGCTGTCGCACCTGAGGGATCCACGTGTCAGCTGTTGCTCTTGTACGAGTTCAGGTGGCACGCATTGGGGATGCATCCCGCTCTGTGCCTCCCAACGGCTGACAACGTGCAGTCAGGATGCAGGAGCGTCAGCCTTCTCCAAGCGAGTTCTCCGCACTGCCATGCATCCACTAGCCCTTCACTTACTTTTGCTGCTAGACTTTCAACAACACTGAGTGCTAGAAGAATTTAAGAATGTTAAAATTGATATGATGAGAATACTGTTTTCTGAACATCTTCACATATGAAGAGTAAAAGTCAGAGGACAGAGTTTCAGATTATCTCACAGAAGAAAAACACCTTCACATTACATGTGGCAAGAGCCTCTTGGGGGTATCATGTCTTCTCTTCTTCATTTGCTATTGTTTTCTTTTAAGGCATCTCACCAAGAACTTGCTTCCATATGCATTTCATATTCCAGTTTTCTTTCCCGGTTCACAATTTTATTCAGAATCTTAAATTAACTGTCCTTGGGAAGTGTACAACTAGTTTTACCCAAAGGATGGCTGCAAATACACAGTCTTCAACATAAGACAATTTCAATGTTTCCCATGAGGAATTTGATCATTTGCACTTAATTCTTTTGAGGAAACTTAGCAAAAACCACATGGAGGCTGTCTGCTCTATGGCGCGACCATGAACTGGACACCATTTGTTGACTTAATCATTAAGTTATGTCCTATTTTTGCCCATAATGATCTTCATGTCCCTGAATACCAGTGTGAACACCTGTCAGTGTCGGAGCACCCTCTGACCAACTTGACTCTGATCCCTGGTGGCCGAGTGGCCTGCCTGGATTCCCCAGCTAGAGGACAGCTGAGTCCTTAGTAATTTCAGACAGGGCCCAGACATCACGGAAGAGATGCTGGTAGTGGTGAATTGTACTGAGAGATTCAAGCTCCATCTTAATCAGTGTAGAATAATGGAAGCTTTTTTAAATTCAGCAGGCAAGCCCTATAATTAAACTCACATGTCATCAATATTCCATCAGGGCACAACTCAGCTGCCTATCTCCCTGCCTGATGCCCTGGCTAGCTGGGCTGCCGTCATCATGCTGGGCCCAGCAGCAGGCAATTTGCCAGGCTGCCCACAGTGGACACTCTGACTTCCCAGGGTAGCCCTGGGCCACAGAACCTGCCGCTAGGCATTGCCCATTATTCTATTTTTCTCTCCTAGTGAATTTTTGTTGTTGCTGTTCAGATGGAGTCTCATTCTGTCTCCCAGGCTGGAGTGCAGTGGCATGATCTTGGCTCACTGCAACCTCCATCTCCTTGGTTCAAGCAATTCTCGTGTCTCCTCCTGAGTAGCAGGGATTACAAGCAAGTGCCACCACACCTGGCTAATTTTGGTATTTTTAGTAGAGACAGGGTTTCACTATGTTGGCCAGGCTGGTCTCGAACTTCTGGTCTCATGTAATCTGCCCGCCTTGGCCTACCAAAGTGTTAGGATCACAGTCACGAGCCACCCTGCCTGACCCTAACGACTTCTTTTTTAAGAAGGTAAATAATTCTCATTGACTTAAGTCATCCCTGAGATTTAGGTGCAGTCTAGCCGGGCCAACACAGTTACCGAATCAGATACAAGAAGATGGAATCGGTATCACAGTCAGCCATTTAGAGAGGCTGCTCAGTGCTGGCATCAATCACCTTCTCTTCCCAGAAAAGTACAGATGTCTCCCTGGCTTTCTTATTAATAACCAGAAATATAGCAGTCCAAGCCCTGCACATATTTTGATCACTTGATAAAAATAGCAAATAGCATTCTATCTGTGACTCTCGGTTTATCTCATCCACTGAATGGATGGAAGAGAGAAAGGAATGCTACTAGAAATCCCATCTCAGCGGCACATGAACTCCAGGTAGGGGCCACCTGGTGAAAGAACAGCAGTAAGTGAAGTACCACACATAAGAGAAACATTGGAGAACAGAAAAGAACGTCTAGAGGAAGAACTGGTTTCACAAAATGCAAATAAAACATGTTCATTAATACTTATGTTTTATTTAAACGTATTTTCAAATGCTTGCAATTGTGGATTTTAGAAGGCTGTGCAAAAATCATGAATATTCTTAATCTGTCTAAACAGGCTTCTTTCCACCTCTCACTGTGATATTGAGCAGAACTCCCCAAAGAAAAATCATTTCTCAACTGTGAAACTAGGGAAGAATAACAAGATGTGATAGCACACTGCATTCTGATCTAAACTGAACTATTCTTCCATGATATTGGTCAAGTTTTCAAAAACACTTGCCTATACTTCAGGGTGAAAGATTCTCAAATCCTCTAACAAATGTTTGCCTCAGAACCATTGGAAAGAAAAGGTTTAGAATTAAAGATAGAGAACAACCTACCCACGGCTGCATTTGGCTCTCTTGAACATTAGATATTTTTCTGCAGGTAACATTACAGAGCTACAATAAAAGTTATCACAACGCTTTACATCTAGTATTGAATGTGAAATAGGCACCCTCGAATGGCTGCATCGAGCCTGAAAGGGCACAGGCCCCACTGCCAGGTGGGTTAATCCTAGCAGACACTTCACCCAAAACGTTTCAGTGTGCATCCACCTGAGGCGAGCTCCTACACAACCACAACACTATTTACACACCTAACATTCCGCACACATTCAATTTCCCAGCTTCCCCCAAATATCCTTAAAATGGCTTGTTCTGCACAATCCCATCACAAATCAAGTTTTTCACTTAGTTGTCAAGTTGCAACAGTATTCTTGAATAAAGCAGCGTCCACGTTTTGTTGGTGTTGAGACATTTACCTTTGTCACCAAAGCATTCAGGGCAGCTGCATTGTGAAATGTTTCATAGTCTGGACTGATTTTGTGGTTTCTTCATAATTAGATGAGGGTGAAATATTTTTAGCCGTTGCATGTCACATCAGGAGACCTGTCATGTCAGCTCACCCCGCTGCGGGAGACACCTGCTTCTGCCTGCCAGGCTTCCTTTTGTGAAGATAACCTTTCCCACCGTAACTCGGAAGCAGGATGTGGGGCAGTAGCTCTCAACCTTTCCTCCAGTGGCTTTAGCACTTATAAAAAAATGTAAAAAAAATTACCAGGTGTCCATTTTCAAGGTAGAGGGCAGGGGAAGAATCTAATGAATTTTGCACAGCACCTGGATGGCAGAATCCCTGTAGACCCTGACAGCCCACCCCAACCCCAAACTTGACAACTGTGTCACCCAATCCTTTTCTACAGAACTTCTCATTTTTGTTTGTATATATTGCATATTTCCAAACTATTTAATTTACCTTCCACAGAAATTTCTCTTTTTATTATTCAAAGTTCATCAGATCATAGTAATTAACGATCGTACCTCAGTGAATCTAGGGTAAAGCTGACTATGAGGTGCATCAGGAGTTTCCATGCTCTGCAGAAAGGAAACGTCTTGCCAAGGACACATGACGAGCATCCCCGCACTGCCCACACTGACGGCAGTGACAACGTGCAGACACATATTTGTACCCGGAGTCAGTGAAATGTGGTGAATGATGCCATGTGTGCAAAGTGGTACAAACAGGTCAGGGAACAAACAGAGTGGACTCCCAGTGCCCATGTCCATCCCTAGTTGCTGCCCTGCCAACTTGGGCTGGCCTGCAGAGGATTCTCCCACAGCCTTGGCTGGGGGCTGCATGCCTAGCTGGCAGATCTGAGGCAGAGCAGGGTGGGTGACTAAAGGCCAGGCAGGAAAGGTCCTAGCTTCATAGAAGGTACCAAATAAAAAATTAAAACTCTCCATAAGAACCAAGACAAACATGTGTTTCTTGCTACAATTCAAAATATCTGGTAGCTAGTGAGATCCTGCTGACTGTCAAAGGTTGGAAACACAGGAAGCCGCCAGGACTCCCACGTGGGGCTGGCGAGCACATGAAAGGGTGCCCCCGCTTTAGAAAATGGCAATCTCATCAGGTTGAAGAGGTGCAGGCCCCACGCCTCAGCGACTACACCTCAGGACCACGCGGGCAGAGCCCCGGTAGGTGTGCCCAGAGACGCGCCCAGGAATAGCTGCGGCTGCCTTTGCAGAACAGCCACACACCCGACGTCACCACAATCTCCAGCAATGGTGGAAGGACCATGCACCCTGCAGCAGATGCATGTGGCAGGACACTCCACAGCAGCGAGCATAGGCGCCGGAGTGTGCACAGCACACGCCTCTAAACATGGGAAGCGCACACCGAGAACCAGGAGCAAAGGAAGAGGGTCGCAGTGGAAGCTCATGGACAGCTTGTTTACACACGCATCAAAAACAGGTGAAACACAGCTCATTGCTAAGAAAACGCTACATGGATACAGTCACAAAGGAAACAAGGACATCATTTACAGAGGGGTCTGGTGTTAGCAACTCCTGGGAGAAGGTGGAAGGGAGGGAGGGAAGAGGCAGTGAAGAAGGTGAAGGGGGTAGAAAGAGGGAGTGGGCAGGATGATGGTCTGGGAAATGCTGTTCGGTTCAACCCAAAGGCGTCTTCCCTGTGAAGGGTTGAGAGGGGGCGGAGCTCGGTTACCCCACGGGCCTCCCCTGCCCTGCCTGAGTGGTGTGGCTTGGTCACAGGGGCATCTCCCACGGGTCCGTGCCTCCTGAATGAGACACGGTCATTCCCCTCCAGTGGGGCCTCTGCAGGTGGGAGGCCCTCAGCAGGCGGGCAGCGATTGGAATGGAGCGGCCCAGCAAGTGCTCATACGACTCTGCCTCCACCTCCAGCCCTGGGCTCTGGGATGGAAACAGGGATACAAAGACCATATGAAGCAGCTCCCCGATTTTCAGGAGCTCCCAGCCGAGGTCGTATTCATCCAGACAGGCAGCAGAAGGAATTGCCGCGCTGCGCTGTTCACCTGCTGTGGAGACTGCCAGAATTCCCCATGGGGAAGGGCAGGCCAGGAAAGGCCCCCATCCCCGGCCCCTGGCTCAGAGAGGTGCCATCCCCTCCCAGGGCTTTTGACCAGATTCACCGGAGCATGTGAAAGCCCTGGCAAACAGGCGGCCCTCAATCAGCAGAGCTGTTCTTGTGGCACTGGGGCTTAGTGAGACTCTCTCTGACTCAGAGAAAGGGTGCAGGGTGGTCGCTCTGTCCTCAGGGCCCCAAGCCCAGAATCTGAGCCTCTGGCTCCCTGGTTGAGACCTTGAACTCCCCCAGCTGCTTCCTCACCTAGGAGACTGGAAGACCCCACCAAGGCAGAGATGGGGAAGGGGGAGCAGGGCTGGAGCTGCGGGGCACCAGTCACTCCTGGCCCCAGGTCTTAGGAGCCACATGAGGAAAAGGAGACCTTCATCGTGGGCTGGGAAACCCCTGCCCAGGCAAGGGCATAGCTTTCTGTTTGGAAACTCGCAGAATCACAAGCCAAGTCATAGAAGGGTACGAGAGTCGTCGAGCTAAGTAAATCAGTGTCAGGTGACCATCGCCTAAAAAACACGAGGGAGGCTTTAAGCAGACACGAGGAGAGAAAAGTGTCTTCTTTTCAATAACAGTAATGAAAGTAAATTCACCAAAAGGTAGTACAGATGAGGATCAAATATAACAACATTCCTTGGTTGTAGAAAAGGAGGAATACGCTCGCATTGCCTGAAACTAACGACACGAATCCCTCGTGGGAATCACAAGAGGAGGTGCTGGTGGGCGGTTACGATGATGATTGATTCAGGGGTTTGTAGGTAGGCTCTGCAGAGCACTGGACAGATGATTAAAAAGACAGGAGCCGAATATCTGGGCCGTGTGGTTTCTAAGGAGAGCGTGTCGGAGGTTGGAGGAGAAGAATGGGCGGAGGCTGAGCCCTGGTGCGAATTCGCCTCAGAGGTGCAGGCAGGTTTTGCTCACTTGAGAGCGGGGCGAGTTCTGCTTCTGAGGCCGGAAGTTGCACGAATGCCTATGAAAGGCCTTAAGACGGAAAACTCAAACTGCATATGCGTTTCTGCAGCAAGGCCAGTGGGGAGGAATTCATTGTTCTGAAGCAGGGGCGGAATTTTGGCGTGATTTGTGTTGGGGGTGGCACCGTGCTGATGGCCTCGGTGAGGAAGCAGGGTCAGCCCTGCTGAGCCAGGGTGTGTCCGTGACTATGCGTGTGACACCCAACAGCCTTGGACACTGCACGCAGAGGTCACAAGGCCTCCCAGGCCAAGCCCCAGAGACTCTTGCAGCTCTGCAGAGCTGGTCGCCACGTCACTCTGCTGCCTGCTGCTTTGTCCTTCTCCGGAGTTTCATGGACACTTCACTTTACGCAGATCCCACAGATGACATAGGACAGGGGCAGGACAGCATGGGGGGCGGGAGTCAGAGGCCACTTCAAAACCACACACTGAAAACTTTTTAGACAATGAGGCCGGACTACTTGACAAAAGTCATCTTCCATGTCAGGATGTCCCAGGACACCCTGGCAGGGCCAGCCCAGGGCTCAGGGAGTTGGGGGCACAGGTAACAATGATGACCTGTGGGATGGGAGGGCCAGGGTTCCCTATGCAGTTCCAGAGTGGCTTGTGGTGTTGAAGTTGGCAATTCTGACCTTCATCTGTGCAAGGGAAGCTTGAACTCTTCAAGTCTGAGAAACTTAAGGCCCCTAAACCTTCTGCGTCCCTCAACATCATCGTTAGAGAGAGACTCTCTCTGGAACTCGTCCCTGCTCTGTACAAGATGCATGGGTCAGTGTGGGGTGCTCTGGGCAAAGGGCAGGCATGCTGGGGACCCACCTGACATGTGACTGAGTACTTAGATACCCACCAACGACATCCACAGGCCGCCCAGAATTGCACATGCTATGGCCTCAGTGACCCTTGGGAGGTGGGAAGCTCCCCACAACCCCCGCTTTTGTGGTGCTTCCATGGGGATCACTGAGTCATCAGCTGACTGTGCACATTGGAAAGGTGTTCAAAATGAAGCACTAATGAGCGTGAAGAAAAGCAAGTCACAGAGGCTAAAAATATTAAGACAAAAATGCCATTTTCCAATTTCAGCCCTATTAATTAAAAACCAAAATTAAAACTGTGTGGAATCGCTCATTATGTTTTTAAATTAAACACAGGCTGACAAAACTAACTGCATGTACGGTCTCCCCCAGCTGTTCCCTGCTGACCTCAGCGCCGTTCTGGAAGGCTCTGGGTGAGGGGGTGGTGGCGGAGGGGTGAGAGGGCCATCCTCAGGAAGACGATTGGCACGGGACAGAGCCAAGCCCACTCAGGGAGGATGGTTTTGCTGCTTTTACTTCACTACCCTGGAAAGAAAGTATTTGCTTCCCATTTTTTTCTTCTTTTCTAAACAGAGGCTGTAGCCGTAAATATGCATCTTATTGAACATCTCCTCTGTGCAAGGGCTAGCAGGTTATTAATAATTCCAGGGAATTATTAATTATAAATTACATTTATATTTTCTGGTCTATTTGCCTTATTTTAAAATTTTGACATATTAATAGTTTTCAATATTTTAGCAAGTCAAATCAAATAGTCTCTTTTTTGTGAGATTTTCTTTCCTTGGCATATATGTTTACAAAGCTCTTACTTTTCCTGAAATCAGTTAAATATTCAAGAGCATGTTCTTTTTTATAATGCAGGTATTTTTATTCGACTGACCCATCTGGAAATTGTTTCAGAGTACAATATGAAGTGAGGAACTTCCTTATCCATATCTAATTTTCC
Organism: Cebus imitator; assembly: GCF_001604975.1. NCBI lineage: Eukaryota > Metazoa > Chordata > Mammalia > Primates > Cebidae > Cebus > Cebus imitator. The sequence goes on along the minus strand of NW_016107704.1, from coordinate 535,255 downwards.
CACACGTTTCATTGAATAGTACAGGTCTCTCCCATTTTTGGTGCTCCCTCTATAATACAGTAAATACTGAAAAACTATTTCGGGACACTTCACTCCAGTTCAATACCTCATTAAAACGATTTTTTAAATTGCACTTTAGGTTCTGCGGTTCATGTGCAGATCATGCAGGGTTGTTGCATAGGTACATACATGGCAAGATGGTTTGCTGCCTCCACCCCCCCATCACCTATATCTGGCATTTCTCCCCATGTTATCCCTCCCTACCCTCCCTGCCCCCCACTGTCCCTCCCCTAGCTGACCCCCAACTGACCCCAATGTGTGATGCTCCCTCCCTGTGTCCATGTGTTCTCATTGTTCATCACCAGCCTATAAGTGAGAACATGCGGCGTTTGATTTTCTGTTCTTGTGTCAGTTTGCTGAGAATGATGGTTTCCAGATTCATCCATATCCCTACAAAGGACACAAACTCATCATTTTTTATGGCTGTATAGTATTCCATGGTGTATATGTCTCATGTTTTCTTTGTCCAGTCTATCATTGATGGGCATTGGGTTGGTTCCAGGTCTTTGCTATTGTAAACAGTGCCACGATAAACACATGTAACACGAATTCTTAATGGGGCTAGTGAGAATCCTTGCTTTGTTCCTGATTTAATGGGACAGAATTGAGTAAAGATAGGTATTATTTATCACATTATGAATATTTCCTTATTTTCACCTACTTAATATTTTAAAATTAGAAACCACCTAAAATTTTATCAATTTTTTTTTAATCTTTGAGGATTATTATAGGTGTTGAATTCTCTGTTTCATGTGTGTTCATTTCACTGGCATTCCTTTTTCTGGGATATTGCCATTCTAAGGTTTGGCTGCCATTGTGGGGGCAGTCTTTTCAGGAAGGTAATTTAGCTATCAGTCGGCAGACAGAGGACTCATTTGATGCGGGGTGGTAAGAGATGGGCTGGCACAGGAGATAGAAAACTTACTCCAAGTTAGACACTTTAGGTATCTACTTTCTCTGGGGATGTACAACAGCTCTGCCTGAAAATCCAATGCCTATGTTACAGGGATGCAGCTTCGCATTTGGAAAGAGTCACTTAGCATTATGAGGGGTTATTTATGCTATGAACATGTTAGTTTGCACCAGCTCCAGGATAGAGATTCAGTATGAATGGGCACAGATTCAGATAGAGTGTTGGGAGCACATGAATTTGACTTGCGTGTCACAGACCTGGACTCTCTGGTTGAGCTTATAAACCCAATATTTCATCATAACCCAGGAAACCAAATTAACTATGATGGACTGAATTGCGTCCTCTCCGGATTCATATGATGAAGTCCTAACCTCTGGTACTTAGACAGTGACTGTGTTTGGAGACAGGACCTCTAAAAGGGGGATTCCATTAAATGAGGCCTTGGAGTGGGTGCTGGTCCGCTCTGACTGCTGTCCTTAGAAGGGGAGGAGTTCTGAATACACAGAGGCACCGGGGCCGCCTGTGTACACAGAGGAAAGGCCACGTGAGGACAGGGAGGAGGCAAGCAAGAGGAGAGCCACGGAGACACCAGCGCCGCCAAGACCTTGACCTTGGGCTTCACGCCTCCAGAACGGAGAGACACTAAGTGTCTGCTGTTTGAACTGCCCAGTCCACTTCCAAAAGGGTGAACCAATCCATCGTTAACACAAAACGAAGCTGTCTCAACTGTTTCTCTCATCAAAAATCAGAATTGAAAGGCGGCCAAGAAACAAAAAACCAATAGATAATCTTCCTACTCTATCATCCCAGAAGGCAAGGCTGAAAATCTTCACTCAGGACAGCTTTGCTATATCCAAGAGCTATTAAATGCAAGTGGGAAAGAGAGCTCCCCGGAGGAAGCAGGAACACCCGGGAGTGACAATGGACTGAACCTCACAGCGCTCTGCAGCCTGCGCCAGCCCCCAGAACCCAGGCTTTGCACCCTGAAAAAGCACAAAGCACAGCCCACTTCTCTACCAAGAGAGGGTTCTTCACCACGGCCAAGGCGATCTTCAGGGAAGAAGCTGCTCTGTGCATGGCTGGATGGGAAAATGTGAACAGGTTCTTCCCTTCTTTGGGTCTTTGGTTTGTCCCTTCTCCAAAAGGAGTACCTTATTTTCCCCAACAGCGTGGCTTGCTGTGGAATAACTATTCCTACCATCCCTTCGAGAACTTGCAACAGGGGAAAACACCTGCTGGGAAGCTGCTGCCAGAGCCCACACCCTCTCCTGGAAGGGCCTTGGAGGAAGGAAGTTGAGGAGCAGGAGGATCAGGGGCGACAGGAGCATGGAGAAAGTAACTTGTGGGACACAGACTTCGGTGCTGCACCCACCTGGAGCTGACAGTCAAGCCTCATTCGATACTAATGAGGGAGGGCGTATGATGTCAGAAAGAGCATGAAGGTCAACGTCAAGACCTGAGTTTCGGTTCGAAATTGATTATCAGCTATGGGACTGCGCAAACTACTTAAGACTTGTGATGTCTCTGTTTTATTATCTGTAAAGCAGGGCCACCTCTACCCATCTCATAGGTTTTCTGAAAGTTCAATCATGGTTGAAAGTGCTTTATAAACTTTAAGTGTCATACAGGAAATTTATCAGAAGCGTTAATAACTGAAGTGTCCATCTTGTTATGTGCACATCGCACATAGTGTAGACCATTCTTTTCAGAATTCTACTTGCGCCTGATTTAATCTCTTGTGCTCTGTTCAGCTTCTGAGGCCATAACAAACATTACCCTGAAGTTTCTGTTTTCATTCCCATTGGTCCCCACTCTAAGTAAACTTTGGCAGCCAAAGGGCATCATCCCTCCTCCTGCCGAGCCCAGGGAGCTCACAGCTGGGACGCTGCCCCACGGGACTGAGAGTAAACACTAAGTTTCTGGGTGGTAACTGTTGGTCACGGCCAATGTCAGCACGCTCATTTATGGGGAGCATTTTCTTAGAACCACTCACTGAAATATACACTCAACACCACATGTGAGCTTTAGAAGATATTTTTAAAGGCATCAGGAGGATGAAACTGTGCCTGCCCCTAAGCCACGGAGGAATCCACGTACACAAACATTTCTACAGACTCACACTCGTATTTCACTTCTGTGTGTTTACATGTTGTTTCTTGTAAGAATAGAGATTGCAAAGCTCTACTTAAAGAATATGGGATGGTAACATAAACAAATTATTAGGTAAGCCACAGAGAATTGCAGAACTTTTGACCATTTTTTTAGCTACAAAATTTCAGTTTTATACATTATATACTAAAAACTTACAGAGCAAGAAAATAGTCTATTATGTGGTATTTGCGAGAGATGATTCTAATAGACGGTGCCGGAAAAGGAAAGAAAGACATTACAATGGATGAGGCCCCTGCTGGATTTGCAGTGCAGAGAGCCGGCTTTCCCCTCCTTAACCCAGAGTCTTCATGACCCCTTTGAGAACACGAGCTCCACTTGAAAGGTTTGGAAGTTGAGGATAAGAGAAAACAAGTCAGGCCAGGCATGGTGGCTCACACCTGTAACCCTAGCATTTTGGGAAGCTGAGGCAAGAGGATCACTTGATCCCAGAAGTTGGAGACCAGCCTGGGCAAAATAATGAGACCCCATCTCTACAAAAAATAAAATTAGCTGGGCATGGTGGTGTGCACCTGTAGTCCCAGCTACTCAGGAGGCTGAGGCAGGAGGATCACTTGAGCCCAGGAGTTTGAGGCCACAGAGTGAGATCCTGTCTCAAAAAGAAAGGAAAAATAAGACAAGTCATTTCACAGTTAGTAACTGTAAAGCCAGAATTCAGATTCTGATCTGATCTGAAAGCCAAAATTTCAGTAAAAAGTTGAAGACATTTGAACTAATGAGTCTGGGAAAGCTGTCAGGAAGAGGAGACTCTGGTCACAAAACCACTTGCGTCAAACTGACTTTACAACGTCCCTCATGGACCTGCTCTGCTTCCTGGGTCGGGGGCCTTATGCCTGGTATTCACCATCTCCAGCCCTCAGGGAAGCAGCTGCCTCGTAGCTGGCCCTCGGTCAGTGCTTCCCACAGAAGTGGACAGTGAAAGAACAGAGACGGCCATGGGCTCCATCCATGAGTTCCCCTCCATGAGAGCTCAGGGTGCCATGTTTTCTTTCCTCCCTCTGAAATGTGTGTTGTTTCTTTTTTCTTTTTTGAGATGGAGTCTTGCTCTGTCATCCAGGCTGGAATGGATGGGCATGATCTCAGCTCACTATAACCTCTACCTCCTGGGTTCAAGTGATTTTCCTGCCTCAGCCTCCTGAGTAGCTGGGATTATAGGCCCCCAGCAGCACACCCAGCTAATTTTATTGTATTTTTAGTAGAGATGAGGTTTCACTGTATCGACCAGGCTGGTCTTGAACTCCTGACCTCCAGTGATCTGCCCGCCTCTGCCTCCCAGAGTGCTGGGATTACAGGTATCCCATGTATTGTTTCTAATCAGCACATCCTTCCTACCTGACAGGGATACTATGGACAACAGAAAGCTACTCACCAAGGAGGCTTCTTCAGGCTCTTCGAATGACAGGGCCACGTACGTCCTCAATGCATCTCTGTTCCCTACTCCATGTGGCCTAATTTGGGACATTCTCACCTTTGGGGAGCATTATGGCTTCAGCCATTAATATCCAGTTTGAGCTACCGGCTGCAGGTCAGAACCTTCATGATTTTATCTCAGTATTTAAGGAGAGGGATCTCTGTGGGGAAGGTTTCTGAATCCTACTTATTAAATGGTGCACTGCTTGGGCACTTTCACTATTAGAGTCTGCACATGGCCAAGGGCACCATCACCTCCCGCAGTCCTGGTGGCCCTGTGTCTAGTGAGCCTCCATGTCCACCTACAAATCTCTCTAGAGCCAACCCTCCTCTTCCTCCCGCAGCCCTTCCCCAGCAGCCCCTGACCTGTCCCAGTGCAGCACAGCATTGCCACCCTGTCCCTCTGACCCCCACCCCACACCCACCAGAACCACCCACGTGGAACCCTTTACTAGCTTTCCGTTCAGGAGATCCTTCAAAACCTGGTCCCCATCTTCCTCTCCAGAAGGAACATGCCACCCTCTTTCTGGCTTCTGCTCTGGAGAGTCTGAATTCTTCCCAACAGAGGCTGACCTGTCTACATCCTGCCCCGGGGTCCATCTTGCTCCTCACTCCTTTCTTTGGAACCACCCCGTACCACGCAGCCACCTCCACGGCCAGGCTGTGCGCCAGCTCTCCCTGACGGAGCTTCTCTGTTCTCAGGTATTGCCGATCAGCCTGTCTTTCCTGCTAGATGAGACGCCTGCCTAGGGAAGCATGAGCTGCCTGCCTCGCCTCCACTGACAGCGCCCCTCAGGCAGCAGCCCGGGATGGAGCGGGTGGGCAGAGAGGCCTGGGGCGTGAAATGCAGCCTCATTGGATCCCTTCGCTTTCCAGAATAAAGATTTCATGCCCCACATTGACAACTGTGGGCTTGAGACAGTGGTGTCCGCACACAAGCTTCCTTTCCAATTATTCCTCCATCCATTCCCCAAAACAGCAGTCATGACTTTTCATCCTTATATGCTGAAAAATTTTACCAATCACAGGTTCTGGAATTTTGATGCCAGAAGACATCTGCCAAAGAACTCTGTCCTGGGGATCCTTGTTCTTCTTCTCAGACAGTCAGAGGGGTTCCCGCAATATTTTTAAAGTTTTAAAAGTCTCTTGTAAATTTATTTCCCAAGATAAAACAAAAAAAGGTAGTTTTTCCTTGCTTTGGGCTAGAATTATATATCTACTTAACATCGTACAATTGGTTGACCTACTTTGACTAGAATTTGATGGGTAGTTATATGTCTGAATAATACAATTTGAAAAAAAGTTCCTTAAAAACATTTTATTTAAAATAGTTTGATATGAAAAATTTTCAAAACATGGAGCTGCAGGTGAAAAATCACAGAGATCATTAGAAGGCTGAAATCTACCAATTTCATCAAATGTCTTTACTTTGCATATGGAGAAACTGAGGCTGAGGGACACAGGCACATTTGAACCCATCAGCGGCTGGAGTCCAGGCTCCTACCTTGTGGGCAGTGCCATCTGCACACCCTGTGGGGAACAGCAGCCGGCTGGCAGCAAGCTGGGACCCGTTCTCTAACGCGCCACTGCTCCCTGCTAAGTTCAATCCCTGCTAAAGCGAGGACCCAGGCCCTGAGTCACGGCCACAGGGATGTCCTGCCTGGCTTGTCTTACATGCTCTTCTGTGTCAAATATTCAGTTATGAAAAAAATAATTGAGCAAAAACACTGGAGATCGTGCCACTGCACTCCAGCCTGGGCAACAGAGCAAAACTCCGTCAAAAAAACACCCAAGACATTTGAGGACAGTGCTGGAGTGCAAGAGGTTGATTCTTGCCTGTGATACAGGTGGACAGCAACACTCCCTTGGGAAATCCATTCTCCCAACAGAATCTTCTGTGCCTCATGCAATCACATCCGCCCATACCACCAATGCCACAGGTCAGCCCCATGCACCCCCAGCCAGGTGCCCCCAGGATGGGGCCGACACCTCAACCCATTTGCACAATGCGTCTCCTATGGTGGTGTCGTGGCATTGACCAGGAAGCCATTGTGATTGGCACATCATCCCCGCAGCCTGCACACCCAGTCCTGTTCCACTGAGCTCCAGGTCCATCGGAGCACCTGGCCACCTGGCTCACAGCACTGAACAATACACATGAAAAATGAATAAAAAGACAGTTCTGCAATTTACTACCTAATTTGGCATAGCCAGCTTTATTCGAAATCGCTTCCGTTTTTAAAAATTAATAGTAAGAATTCTAGATCACCTGCACTCATACAGGTAGAGTGCAAGTTACCAGAATGCTGAAAATAGTCATTTGTTAATGGGACAGTCAAGGAAGACAAAAAAGTACACACCTAAAAACATACCTATTTAGCACCAATTAAAGCAGTCTTCAGTCTCATAGCTGCCAGGGTGCTCCGGTTCTGCCTTCCAAACAGAACATCTGCAGGGCTCACGGACGCAGAACGGCCCCGAAGATAGCAGCTCAGGTGAAAGAGCCTGAGATTTCTTCCTCAGGCACACACACCACGGTGTGACTTACGGGAGCACCCCGAGTTACCTAAGGGTGTCCCTAAATTGATATTAAGAATGCTAATAAAGGATGAACTGGGTCTCTCTGCAGCTGCCTCTGGTCTTTGTCTAGTGTGCTACGCCCAATGTCACCCAAACCCAAAGAAGGATTTGCAGCAGCAGCTGGCCAAAGCTGCCAGACAGGTCGGGCACGGTGACTCACACCTGTAATCCCAGCGCTTTGGGAGACTGAGGTGGGTGGATCACCTGAGGTCAGGAGTTCGAGACCAGCGTGAACAACAAGGAGAAACCCCGTGTCTACTAAAAATACAAAATTAGCTGGGTGTGGTGCCGCGTGCCTGTAATCCCAGCTACTCGGGAGGCTGAAGCAGGAGAATCACTTGAACCCGGGAGGTGGAGGTTGTGGTGAACCAAGATTGCATCATTACACTCTAGCCTGGGCAACAAGAGTAAAACTCCATCTCAAAAAAATAAAAAAGCTACTGGACAAAGACAAATCTCCAGGAGCCCAGTTCCAGCCTCTCAGAGAAGACCCCCACCCATGTGACTTCCCCGTTTTTGGGGCGCGTGGTACAAAGAGTACAGGAAAGAACTCAAGGACGGCAGCCGGGGACAGATGCAAACTGCTTTCAGAAACGTGTTCTCATAGGAAAGACTCCAGAGCTGGGGCAACCCTTGTGAGAACACCACCAGAGGCGTGGATCTCATTGCTGAAGGTCGCCTAGCAAGCTGGAGACGGCCCTGGCCAAGCTTAGGTCACATGACAAGGAGCCCCATGTGCGGAGCTTGTTCTGAACCTCCTTTTGGGGAGAAACCTGGTTGTTCCTGTCACTAAAAAGGAAGTAGAGTGAGGATGAGAAAAGCAGCCTTCTCAGAGGCAGAGCTGGATCAGAACAAAGGGAAGCTCTGCTCAGCACGGCCCCCAGCTGCTTCCTGGGCAGGAAATTCAGCGGCGAAATTCAGTTTCTGAGAGGCTCAGGAGCCTGCCTCGACATTGTGATGATGAACCCGATTGTGTATTTATAGCTTAAATCAAGTGGAAAAGCCCACATCACCATAGGCTGCAATCTGAAGGAGCAGAGATTAGCAATCTAGAAATAGAAAAGTTACTGAAAGCCAATCTTCTCCCAGCTGATTGATCTGGAAATGATGGCAGGAAAAGCTGAACTCACTTCAGAAGCTGGTATCTAAAACTGGAGACTCTCTCAGCAAGGCCTGCCTGGGTCACGGGGTCCACCCCATCTAGTGAGTGCTCTGCTGTGCATCAGAGAGAGAGGCATGACTGGCATCTTCCCAGCAAAGCAGGAGCCAAGGAGCGCCCTTAAAAGCAGTGGACAGTGTCCAGACCCATCCCTCTTCCTAGCACGGCAATAATAATGTTCCAGTAGTTGGGTGGTTAGTCAGGTGTCTGGATCCTGACATTTGACAGTTCTGTGAAAATGCTAGAAAGCGCCACTTCAAATGCTAATATGTGTTCTTTATAAAATATAAGGATGATTTCACCAAAGAAGAGATACAAGTGACCAAGAAACATATGAAAAGATGCTCAATGCCAGTGTCACTCATCCTTAGGGGAATGCAAGGCACAGAGTTCCGGAGATCACAAGCAAATCAGCACCAGATATACCCTCTCACCTGTTGGGATAGCTACTATCAAAACAGACAGAGCATGAGTGCCAGCGAGGGTGTGGCAAAATTTGGATTCTTGTTCACTGCTGGTGGAAATGTACAATGCTGCAGGAGCTCTGGAAAACAGTATGGCCATTCCTCAAAAAGTCACACATAGAATAAGCATATAATTTAGCAACTTCACTTCTGAGTATATACCCAAAAAGAATGGAAGGCGTAGCGTTGAAGAGATATTTGTCTGCTCATATTCATAGCAGCAGCACCCACAGTAGCCAGGTGCTGATTGGCCAAGGGACGGGTAGCACAGTGCAGTGTAGGCTCACAGGGGCAGGGACTATGACACACGCTGCAGTGTGGATGAACCTGGAGGACGTTCCGTGAAGTGAAATCAACAGGTCACAAAAAAGACAAATGCTGTATGATTCTGCTTACATGAGGTACCCAGAATACTCAAATCATAGAGACAGAGAATGGAACGGTGGCACCAGAGGATGGGGATTGGGGGAAAAAAGAGTTATTGCTTAAAGGGTAGGTTTTGGTTTTGAGAGAGGCACAGAGTTCCGGAGATAGATGGTGGTGACGGAAGCACAGCAATGTGAGCGCACCTGACTGTACAGTTAAACATGGTTAAGATGGCAAACTTCACATCACATGATTTTACCTATAATTCAAAATACTTAAATGTTAGGACAAATGTAACCACAGTGTATGTGCATGATATATAACAGCATATAGTTACACATAATTATGTTGATAATTTTTTATCCTGTAACCTATACTTATCAATTTACACTACAGAAAATGTACCCAGTGAAAGCTACTAATTTTTCTGCTATTTGGTTTTAACATGCTTGAACCATAAGCTCAAAACACCTACTGATTCCTTGCAGGGCCTGCATTTGCATAAAACTTAAATCCTTCTGATGTAGCCATAGACGGGACGTGCAGACCAGATCGCATGTCATTCAGTTTTCACAATATCACAGGAAAGCAGCTTCTCATAGATACCAGCCTTCAAACTTTCCATACCCAAGGAGCACCTGGGTCGGTCAGAGACTGACTGTGCTCCCCCACCCCCCGCAGTTGTGAAAACTCAGAATCACGAGCCAGAGAAGGTAACCGGGATGAACTGGGTAGAATCAGCCATTTTGGAGAGGGGATCCCATGTTAAACACTAGGCTAGGCGTCTTGAAGGAGATGATCAAGGAGGGACGATCTGAATAATGAGAAGCATGGCCCTCGGTGTCACAAGGGGCCTTTCAAGGCAGTGCCTGCCGGACTCTGAAGTACAAAGATAGGATGGAGTTCACGCCTGCATCGCGGGTAGAAAGCAAAGACACAGGTGCCAGAGGAGAAGGGCGGAGCCCACACGCAGCGGGAGCTCACGAGATGTTTAGGGATTGACAGGCATGTCTAAGAACAAAGTCTGCTCCACTAACACATTCAGCGTGTGGGGTGGGGCCCGGGAAAGGCCGACGCAGGGCCCTGGGGAGCTGGAGTGGCACAGATGAGCAGGAGCGGGACCATGATGCCACTGAGCAATGCAAGTGAGGTTTGGACTCTCAGAGCCTTTGGAGAAACGGAAAGAAATGCAGGTGAAGACAGTGTTCCTGGACACAAGGCAGGAGGCGCGAAGTCCCACATCCATGCCCACTGTCGTTCCTTCCTCACCGTGGGGCCCTTGGCACCTCAGCCCTCAGTTCACATGGTGGGGCAGTGTCGGGAGCCCGGAGCTTTCAGCCGGATTGTGGCCGTTTCCATTCCAAGCCACAAGAGGGTCAGGTGAGACCCTGTGCTTCATGGCCAGGCAGGGACTTGGTCTCTGAATGACTCAGGGCCAATCAGGAAAGTGAGAACCACAGCAGTGATTTTCACAGAAAGTCTTTCATGTAAGGAACTGCCTGAGTAAGGCTGGAAGGCTGGAAAGGCAAAGGGGATCCCCCAGTAACCTCAGGATGGTAACCGCAGGGAAGCAGCTCCTTAGATGGAGGGAAGAGGGCGGTGTTGTGACAATCTGGGAACATCAAGAAGGGGGGCACCGCTCGGCTGCTGGGAGCCTCTCCAAAGGGGCACTGTGAGGCTGGTTCTGGGAAGCTGGCAAAATAAGCAAACGTGCAAATAAAAACCAGAAACTTGTTCCTATAGCTTTTGCCAGAATTAAAAGGTTTTTTTTCTTTTGCCTGCCTTCCATCCTTCCTTCCTCCCTCCGTCCCTCCTTCCCTCTCTCTCTCTTTTCTTTCTTTCTCCAATGGAGAGTGAAGAACAAATTCTTCCCCTGGTTTTCCCTTGAACGGGTGGCTGTAAAATACCATCCATATGGCTCTTCACATGGTCCTGGAGGATCAAGTCACCAGTTGTTTTCACTGGCGGCCAGTGCAATAATGTATCCTGATACTGGTGGGTTGGTCAGTCTGTCTTCCCTTCCCCCTTCCCCCTTCCCTTCCCTTCCTTCCTCTTTTTTTCTTTCTCTCTCTCCCCCTCTCCTCTTTCTCTCTTTTGTCTTTTCTTTTCTTTTCTCTCAAGATAGGGCCTCGCTCTGTCACCCAGACTATAGTGCAGTGACGCAATCACCACGGTTCCCTATAGCCTCAACCTCCCAGGCTCAAGCGATCCTCCCACCTCAGCCTCTCAAGGAGCTGGGACCACAGGTGTGTGCCCCACTATATCTGGTTAATTCTTGTATTTTTTGTACAGACAGGGTTTCACCCATGAACTCCTGGGCTCAAGTGATCTTCCCACTTCAGCTTCCCAAAGTGCTGGGATTACAGGCATGAGCTCCCATGCCCAGCCAGCATTAAGAGGTTTTGATGGGGACAGTGACAGGAACAGGAAGAAGAAATAGGGGGCTCAGTACCTGCTCCTCCCAGGCTGCCTGCCTCTCTAGCACCCTCTATTCACGGGGCTCACAGGGCAGTGGACGTGGAATATGGACCAGATTCCCAGCCCACCCTGCTCCGCTGGCCACGTGTAGAGGGTGGGTTTGGAGCTGAGAAGGGACAGCTTTGTAGCCAACATGCTCTCTGACTCCAGATTCATGTTTCTGGATTCTGCCTAGCTCCTGCCTCTGTCTTCACCGGGCCCAAGAGCCTGCCCCAAGTCAGGTCCTCCTGCATTTTCACGATGGCTCCAAAGAGCCTCCCTTCATTGCTGGAATCACACAGCGCCCAGCACCTTTGGCTTTAAGCTGTCTCAAAGCCTGCTCTTCCAAGGTGCACTGCCCTCTGGATGCAGCCAGTGCCCTGCTGCTGCCTCTGGGATCCTTGCTCCTTCCCATCCCCTGCCGGCTCAGTCTCCAGCCTGACCCACCGTGTTGGCTTTCGGCGCTATCAGCTCATGCCTGTGATGCTTCATCCCGGGTGGGTGGAAGACAAGATCCTGGGTATTCTCTGCCTCACCACCTCGTCATTCCTCACTGGTAATTCCCACCAAGGTCCAGGGCAGGCCAGGGCGTGTGCGGGGATCTGCTGTGGTTTGCACGAACCTGCGTGGGGCCCAGGAAGTCCTACAGAGGAGCTGGCAGGTGCAACCACTGTGGTTTGAGCTGCTTCTTCCTCTTGCATGTTCTGAACCTCAACCTTTCCGGGCATCCAGAGATGAGGACACTCAGGAGGAGGACCTTGCATGCATGAGCCTCACAGAGGCACAAATGGCAGTGCCAACACATTGAATAGGAGGTGGGGAATGGACACGTCCAGTCACGGGAAAGCTCAGGTGCAATGCTCAGCACACTCTTCCTCACATAAAGGTAATGGAGTGGAACATTGTACGATGCACTCATTCTTCACTGGTCCATGCAGCCTCGCTCTTTTCAGCACTCAAGCAAGTCCTCAAGAGATGGAGTCTCTTTCTCCACCCCGGCTCTGAGTTCAGCCGTGTGACTGGCTTTGGCCAGTTGGGGTATTAGCCGACAAGACACAAGCAGGGCTTAACATGCACGTGTGCGATGGGGCTGGCCTCTTGTGTCTGCTGCCACTGTGAGAAGACATGCTGGGGTAGCTCGCTGGTCCAGGAGGAAGAGGAGAGGGATGAGGCGCAAGGCTGCTGAGCTTAGTGACTCCTGCCATCCTCAGATGAATGCACGGGTCCAGTCCAGATCAGCCAACTCCAGCCTACAGTTGTTATTTGAAGCCACTGGGCCCGAGAGTGGCATGTTCTACAGCAGGAGCTGCTACATTGGGAATTCTCATTATTTATGAAAAGGGTTGATGGTGAATATAAAATAAATACCAAGAGGCAGAGAATTCTTGTGTTGCCCAGATCTTTTTTCCTAATGAAATGCCTTGGACCCACCAGGAAGTTCTCCAGTGCCAGGGAGCTCCTGCTGCAGACGCGGTGTGGGCAGGGGCAGGGTGATGAGCCGCACCAGTGGACCTCCCCAAGCTTCTGCTCTTTGCCAGGTCTCCTCCTCCATCATCTCTCTCTCTGCTGTCCACAGTCTTTCCCCACAACTGGAGCACAGTGCATTTGATCTGGCTCCCCTACGAGATTATAAACACATCTTAATCTTCTTGGCTTCAGATCACAACCAGGACCACCTCCTGACCGGCATTTGGAGTTTCCCATATTTTCCCCTGTGTTCTTAGAACTCTCCCACCTGCTCTGACGGATGGCCGATGGCAGGGCTGTGTGTGGGGTGGTTACCAGGTGAAGTCTCCGAGGGCAGCATAATTTTCCATATTTCCCCACACCTAAGGTGATACCTCAGCCTTTAATGTCAAAGAAAAAAATGAGGATTGTGTAAAGCCACTGAATTGGGTACAAAGTCATCCCTGGTGAGCTCAGGCAGGAGGCTGCCCCCAGGACCTGCAGACATGTTATAGATGCCAAAGTCATCCTGAATAAGAAACAGAGGGACAGGAGAGTCCTCTGATATATGATATACAATCTGAAATAAAAGGCGTGTCAGTAATTTCAGTATTTTGGGAGGCAGAAGAGGATTGCTTGAGGCCAAGAATTTGAGACCAACCTGGGCAATAACAGCAAGACCTGGTCTCTACTAACAAAAATAATAACCAGGTGTGGTGGCACACACCTGTAGCCTCAGCTGCGTGAGAGGTGGGAGGACGGCTTGAACACGGGAGGTCGAGGCTGCAGTGAGCTCTCATGGTACCACCACACTGCACTCCAGTCTGGGCAACAGAACGAGACTTGGTCTCAACAAGAAAAAAAATAAAAGGCACTCTCACATCAATAAAGCAGATGGAAATGAGAATGGCAGAAGTAAATGGATGCTGCTTTTCCTTCTTTTTGAAAATCAGGTAGAATGAGAGAAGTGTCCCCGGCTTCTCATCACCTGGCCCTAGGGCTGTGACTTGAGATTGGACCAAGTGTCCCTTGCCAGGCAGGGCAAGGCTCAAGTTTCTCTTCAGGAGCTGAGCTGAGGCAGGGATGAGGGTGGCCCGCGCCTGGGGACACCAGGGAGGCTGAAGTGTCTTGAGCTGCCCACTCTGGGGGTTGGAGAGGGGAAGGCTGTGGGTTGAGCGATGGCACCTCCTCAGCGTGCATCTCCCAAGCCCAGAACTCAAGGAAGGGGCAGGTGGCTGGGCTACACAGAGGCCAAACACTCAGCACAGACCCTTGACCCCAGAGCCCTGGAGAAGACAAGCTGCCTTTCCAAATGCTGGTGCTGTCTCCGTGATGATGAACACTGGAGAAGAGAGAGTCCCCACACTGGGCTTGCTCAGGGACACCAGGGCATTTCCCTGCTGGGGTGTTTGGGGTGCAAAGGCCAAGAGGGAAAGAGGCCAATTAGTGACCGAGACTGAATTTCTAGGTAGCCCCAGCAAGTTTTGGGGGAAAAGGACTCAGAGCAGATTAAATCTATTTTGAAGAAGGTTTTTAAATGGCATCTCGTGTATCCCGTGCTGTTACCGTGAATATTCACGGGCGCCATGGAGGGACCAGGGAGTGATGATCACCGACTCTCCAGAGGATGTTAGATTTACAGGATGTGTGCCTGAGGAGCGACCCAAAGAAGCATCGCTTCTCACCTGTGCCCCCGAGTAGTTTCATAACAACATGACAAAATAGTAACAGCAACTCTCCCCTCCCCATAAAAATAAAACAAACAAAACCCAGTATGGAAACACGGTTTCTGAGGAAAATGTCAGATGTGATTTCTTTCACCCCTCTTAGCCCTTTCAATCAGCAATCCCTGCCTTTGAGAGGAGACTGACAGGCAGCCTCCGTGATGTCCCCACAGTCCTTGCTCCCAGTAGTCACGACTTGGTGTGATTCCCTCCCTGTGAGTGTGAACTGGACCTAATGATTTACTTTCAACACGCGGAATATGGCAGGAGGGATGGGCAGTCACCTCTAGGCTGGGTTATAAAATGGCATGACCTCCAACCTGGGCTCTCTTGCCATCCCTGGATTGCTCATCCTGGGGGAGCCGGCCGTTGTGATACAGGCCTGGTGAGAGGCCCACGTGGTGAGGGTGTAAGGCCTGCAACACAGGCAGGACTGAGTTTGGGAGTGACTCCCACTGTCATGCTTCGGATGAGACCACAGCCCTGCCTGACAGCTGGACACAGCCTCGTGAAAGACTGCTAAGCTGCAGCCACCAGCCACACTTCTGCCCCACAGCAACGTGAGAGAGTAAATGCCTGTTTTTTAATGCCAGTAAGTTTGAGGATAGCTTATATGGACCAAAGGTAGTTAGTACATGTGGTAAAACTTGAAACATACTATTTAATTCTGAGTAACATGGCTGTCACACTTTGAAGTGATAGTCTTCAATGCCTACCCATCTTAAAACATAAGTGTGATCCTAATTTTAGACATCACGATTCTCAAGGTAAAATGCGCTTTTGGATAACATTTAAGAATAAGACCCTCACCTCTAAGGGCTTTTGTATTCCCAAATTTGATTCTCATATTTGAAATGCAACAATTGATAGTTCCTACAGATGATGGGAGTGTCTCTGCTCTTAAGGCTATACTCAGACAACAGCTAAAATTCCACTAAGTGTCAAACATGTTATTTATTTATTTATTTATAGACAGAGTCCCACTCTGTTGCCCAGGCTGGAGTACAATGGCGTGATCTCAGCTCACTGCAACCTCTGCCGTCTGGGTTCAGGTGATTCTCGTGCCTCAGCCTTCCGAGTAGCTGGGATTACAGGTATGTGCCACCACGCTCAGCTAATTTTTTGTATTTATAGTACAGATGGTTTCGTCCTGTTGGCCAGGTTGGTCTTGAATTCCTGGCCTCAAGTGATTTTACCCATCTCTGCCTCCCAAAGTGCTAGAATTACGGGCATGAGTCACTATGCCTGGCCCCAACACATTATTTAAATGCAATGTTCCTTTTGCCTGTTTTATCTGAGCCTCAGAGTAAATGGTCAGACATTTTTCAGAGAAGCAGAATGATACTTCTGGAAAAATCAAAGACGGTCATTAAAGCTCAGGCAGAGGGAATAAGACTCTCAGTTTGCCACTAGTCCTGGTCTGTTGTTAGTAGGAAGGCGTTTCTGGTAGCCCTCTATTCAAAATCGAACATGACACACCAATCTGTGGCTGCATTGGGTCGAAAGCATTTCTTATCAACACCTGGGACTGCGGGGCCTAAATAGGAGCAATCTCAAGGCAGTCATGCTCACTACTCCTGGCGCCCCCATGGTGCATGGATGCTGGTGGTCGTATATTGGAGGGGGAGTTGCTGCCCTACATGACTCTTCTCAATATTGAAGGACAGACACTCAAATTCAAACACACCAACCCAGCGAAGTTATTTCAGTAAGAAAAGACTCAACACGGCCTCAGATGGCAAGGTCGGCAATCCGGCAGAGAGCCGCAGTGGGTAATCTGTCAGTATCCACTTTCTTCTCTGTGCTCTGAAATCTACATAGTGAGGGGGAAAATGCAGATTCAGGGTGCAGAGATCAGGCTGAGTCTGAAAAGCTGATAATGGGGACAAGCAGAAGCTGCCCAGCGCACAGGAGGGCTGGGTGGAACTGGACACTGGTCGGTGGGTGGCCAGAGCCAGGATCTCAGAGCATCTCATATCAGTAAGTCAGCAGTCTCAGAGATGCAAATTGGGTGGGGCGGAGCTCACTGAGGTTCAGATTCGCAGGAGGACAGCAGGGGATTAAGTCCATTCTCAGTTCAGAGGGAGGAGCCCAGGGGTCCGAAACCTGTGGCCAAACCAGGCGTGTCTCCACCTAGTTATGATTTACGAGTTACAGCCAAGTGCATGGCCTCAGCATTTCCTGTGGGTCCTGCTAGTTGCTGCTGGATTAGAGGTTGTGTGTATATGCTAAAGTCTATCTGGAATAAATTTACAGACACAAAGGAAAGCCCTGGGTTAAAATGTTCTTGGGAGGTTAAAGAGACCCAGGGCGGTTTGAGGGAGGAAGTGCGCTTGGTACGTGGAGACTGAGAACACTCGGGGGAAGCCAGTCCCGCACACCCACTGAGCGCTGCATTCATCCTGCACCACAGTGATACTCAGCCAGGAGCCGCCAGCGGTCAGGGAAGGGAGGGAAAGCCGGTAGACACCATTCATCCTCGAGATTTACAGTGGGCAACAAGCAGAAGCAGTCAACCCACAGGTGCTAACAAAAAAGAGACTGATTTCCTGGCATGTCCCCCTCGAGCACCAGCGAGCACTGAAGAAGTGTTTGCAGTCATCATCCTGGTTCTGTGGGTGCCCTGGAGGCAGAGTACCCACCACTAGATTTGCAGGCAGCAATTCCAACTGGATACCTTCAATTCTTTTTCTTGGTTTCTAGATTTCTAACTTGAATCTTACCATCCAAAATAGTAAGAAAAAAATTGCTTACTCCTCTAAAAGTGCTACTGTGATCGTGTTTATGAGATTTATTTTCTGAGAGAAAGGGCTGACATTATACTGGACAGAGGGCTGACCTCAGAGGGGGGCCAGTGGGCTGGATGGGAGCAGCTGAGGATGCCACTGTCCCCTTGTCCCGGGGAGCCTGCTGCTTCTGTGTGTGGTGGGGACAGGAAATCCTTGCCTCCTCCACAGATATTGCCTTTCCAAAGGGAAGGAAGCCTTCCCCTTGGCTGAGTGAGGCAGTTGCCAGAAGCCTTGAGCCTTGGCAGAAGGAGGTGCCGAACTCTTCCGTGTCATGGGCTTGGAGTGTGGGTTTAATGTCGGCATGGATTTGCTGCAGTGAGCTGATGTGCATCGGGCTGACCTGCAGCCCTGGGCGGGCACCCAAGCCCTCTCCCAGCCCTCCCCAGAGCTGCCACTCTGTTCCCCACTTCCTCCCATCCGCTATACTAGGTACATACTCGCTATAAAGCTAAGTACAGAACCACAGTCTCACGCGCTGCCCATCCCTCCAGCCTGGGTCATGGGTGTGCCTGTTGATGAAGGGCACCTTCTCTGCACTGTGGCACCCTGAGCCACCCTCCTCCACATGCACACAGACCCAGGAAGGCCTCCTCTCGGGACCAGTGTGCAGGCTGCAGCACTAGCAGTCTCTGGGCTGGGGAGGGCTGTGGGGAGCACTGGTCCTGGGTTCAGAGCAGCCTTGTGGCCCTGCAGCTGGCACTCCAGCTGCAGCTGCCATGAGGGGTGCCCAGGATCAGGCTGCACTGTGGTCTGGCTGCCCAGTCAGTCGACAAAGACCCTAGAGGAGAAATGACTGAGTCGCCGTCCTTAGGGGCTCCTGGTGCCCTGTCGCCAACTGCACAGGCCCACAGGCTCCCAGTTGCAGAGCTCCTGGCCCTGAGCCGACGGAACCCCCTGCTCTTTGATGGATGGAGGGGTCCACATGGCTCAGGAGGCGCAAAATGGGACAAAAGTTTGCAAACTCAAAACAAAACTTGCCCAGCATGTGGCCTGGAGGCAGCACGCGGCCCAGGTCAGCAGGTTAGCTTTGAATGTGGCCCAACACATTCATAAACTTTCCAAAAACATGAGGGCGTGTGTGTGTGTGTGTGTGTGTGTGTGTGTGTGTGTGTGTGTTAGCTCATTGCTATTGTTAGTGTTAGTGTATTGTATGTGTGGCCCAAGACACTTCTTCTTTCCATATGGCCCAGGGAAGCCAAAGGTTAAACACCCCTGCTAAACCAAGCTTGCCATAAGACACGCCAAAGCATTCAGTTTTCTTACCATTTGCTGTTAAAAATAGCTCTGATTTGTTATCCAGACCTACTGTGCTATTCTAAAGAGTTACCATCAAATAAATACAGATAAAGAGCCATGAACATTTTCTCCTCAGTGAAATGTTCCCCGGAGCTGCTGCTGTCTTCACAAAGCGGGTTACCAGCGCCAAACGGACTACATCGCTGGGGAAAGAGGGTTCTGAGCAGATTGTTGATTCTTCGTTCCGATAAAGAAAACTGTGTACTGGCACTCTCAGAGCTCCATAGAGTCTGAAAACAGGAAATGCTGAGTTCCTCGCCAGCACGATCTTTTATAGCCATCCATGTCAATAGATTATTTTTAAAAAAGAAAGCAACATAATGCATTCAGGAAGTTATTTGTGGGAACAGGAAACCTCTTATTTGAAAGAGTTATTGACTTTGATTGGGAACAACAGGGCTCTGAACGTGGCAGGTGGGTGCTGGGCAGAGGCTGCCGCCTGGCTGAGGGGGCACAGGCACGCTGGCGGCCCATGGTGTCCATTCCGATGGGGACCGCGCTAAACCGTGGGGCTGCTGACCTGGGATCTGGGAGGGGCAGCTCAGGGATGGTCTGTCTGAGCAACGACAGGACACACAACCCAGTGGGCACCAGGGATAAGAGGTCGATATCTTTGGAGGGAGATCGGGTGAGGAAAGGACTTGGGAATTAGGAAATACAGAATAGGAAATCAAGAAATGTGTTCAGAAGCTGTTTATGGAAATAAGGAAAGTCTTACTTCAGAGGTGTGGGACATGAACAAGAAATAAGCATCATGATGACAAAGACAATTTTTTTTTTTTTTGAGTTGGAGTCTTGCTCTATTGCCTAGGCAGAGTGCAATGGTGCAATCTCATCTCACTGCAACTTCTGCCTCCTGGGTTCAAGCTATTCTCCTGCCTCAGTCTCTCCAGTAGCTGGGATTACAGGTGTCTGCCACCATGCCCAGCTAATTTTTGTATTTTTAGTAGATACAGGCTTTCACCTTGTTGGCCAGGCTAGCCTTGAACTCCTGACCTCATGTGATCCACCCACCTTGGCCTCCCAAAGTGCTGGGATTACAGGCGTGAGCCACCATGTCTGGCCAAAGGATAATGATTAAACTTCATATTTCTACAAAACATTCTGCCACCAACACAGACACATAAAGAGTGAGCTACAGTGGACCAAATGAATCGGGTCCTGTGGTTCTCAGGTTCTTCCACTCTCCCAGGGTTCCAGTGCTGTGGCTGAGGCTCCCTGCATAGGGACCCTCTGCCTGCCTTGCCAGCAAGTGGAGGGCACCCACAGCTGGACCAGGGCCCAAGTCTTCTGCTTAAAAGAAAACAGGACGAAAGCCAGAGGTGGGAGGGTCTCTCCCACGCATCATCTCCAGGCTCCTCCTTTGCTCCTGCCTGGGAGGAGGCCGGCTTCCCCTTCCCAATGGGGAAGCCCCTGCGGTTCCAGCCCACTCACTCTGCTCCTTCTCTCCTACTCTCCCCCAGCCCCACCTGCCATCTCTCTGCCCCAGTCCTGCCCCAATTTCCAAGCTGTTAATCCAATGCCTTTAAAGATGTCCACAGCACAATCCTCCCTGCAAAGGTTACCAATCAGACAGAGCAGAGAGGCTGTGTCACCCAGCGAGGCCCTGGAAAACCCCCTCCCCAGCCCTGGTGTGACCTGCTCCTGAGATCAGCCCTGCTGGGCGGTCCCCTCCACAGCCGTGGTCAACGGGCAGGTACCTTCCTTCTCAGTGGGTCAAGACATGAGGATCTCACCAATAGGAAACATGAAAATCTGGTCAAGCTTCTTCTTGTTTCAGTCCTATTTCATGCCTGTTTCTAGTTCTAGTTACTAGGAGAATTCCTCAACACTGTCCCAATATTTGTTTCTTTGTTTTAGCGCTCTTGTTTCCAATCTGGAGGAATGCTTTCACTTTCCCAATTATCCCTTCTTTCATCTGGTTTGGTTTTTGGCTACTGTATCATCTCTTCAGTCTCCCACGGTAAGAGATTCACTGGCTCACCAATGAAAAGCCCTGGGAGGCCAGGTGCGGTGGCTCACACGGGCGGATCACTTGAGGTCAGGTGTTGAAGACCAGCCTGGCCAACCTGGCGAAACCCTGTCTCTACTAAAAATAGCTGGCTGTGGTGGTACACCCTTGTAATTTCAGCTACTCAGAGGGCTGAGGCAGGAGAATCGCTGAACCCAGGAGGCAGAGGTTGCAGTGAGCCAAGACTGCGTCACGGCACTCCAGCCTGGGCCACAGAGTAAGACTCTTTCTCAAAAAAAATAAAAAATAAAAATGTCCTGGGAGTTGCAGCCCCTGTCACTGCCTGATTCAATTCCCATCTCCTGAAGGGCTGGCCTGGCCCCACACCGGTCTCCCCTATAAAATGTGGTCAGTTGATCTCCAGAAGTGCTAGTCCACCCTGTGATTCCACCCCTCACCCTCCAGGAGCTGGGCTCCCTATGACATGGTAAGATTCCTCTTGATCGGAAGTCAGCTACAGTCAGCTCTCACCTAATCTGCATGTAGAACTAATCTGCATTGTAACCAGGACTGTTCCAGGCGCACACTTCAGACCGTCCCCTCCCCGGGGCATCCCTGTCCGAGCCCTCCTGTGAGGCCGGGTGTCAGATAATAAGACTTTTCCCCTTGAAACTCCACAGCCATCTGCTTCATGTTTTCACAGCACTTACCACGCTGTGGTGGAAACACTGCTCCCAAAATCGACATATTTACACTCAACCAGATTCAACCTCCCTTCAATTGACACATTTGTACGTATCCTGCAATATCAAACACAATCTCCTACACTTCAGAGGCTAATGACTGTGAGCTGAATTTTTTCTCTTGTTCTTGTTTTGACTTATTATTGGAGAAACTAGAACTGAGAGAGGATTTCTTCAGTGGTCCAGCACACAGGACTACTGTGATGTTCTCTTGAGAAAGCCTGGACTTCTCTGCAATGGAGTTTTAGTTAACTTGGAGAAAACTTCTGTTTCCAGCATGCTCAATTCTACCACGTTTAGGTGACTTTCTATGTAGTTGTTTGCATATTTTGAAAATTTATGACCTTCAAGGGCTACCAGGTGTCTTCACAACAGAAAACTTGAGTTAATACTAGGATGAGAGATCAGCCCTTGACACCTTCCAGAAAGATGGGACAGAAGGACATGGGCGTCAAGCCAAGGTTAGGTCTTACATGTAAGAGGCAGAACCGCCTGACTCTGAGAAATTGAGGTATAAAATAGAAGGTATTATACAATATGAATACCTTCTACTCTATGCAGTTAAAAATAAGAAATGTGGTCATATCAGTATTTTTTTTTTTGAGACAGGGTCTCACTTTGTCACCCAGGATGGAGTGTAGTGGCGTGACATTGGCTCACTGCAACCTCCTCCTCCGGGGCTCATGCAGTCCTCCCGCCTCAGCCTCCCGAGAGTTAGGACTACAGGCACACACCACCACTGCCAGCTAATGTTTTTATTTTTAGCAGAGATGGGGTTTCAACATGTTGGCCAGGCTGTTCTCAAACTCTGGCCTCAAGTGATCTGCCTGCCTTGGCTTCCCAAAGTGCTGGGATTATAGGCATGTATTTACCAACACGAGTAGGTATTCATGCATTCAGTTTTTACCCTTGAAAAGGGGGAGGAAGATATTTTTGGATTATTCTAAAATTAAATTTAAATTATATGATGCCTAGGACTTGCCACAAAATAACCTGGAGCTGTGTGGGTAGGTGGAAGGGGAGAGGGAGTGGATACATAAATAAAACAAGACTGGCCTGGACTGGAAATTTTGGGAATTATCTATCTAAGACAGATCTGTGGGGGGTTATTACATTCTTTGTTTCCATATATGCTTGCATTTTTTATGACAAAGCTCATCTTTTTTAAAGCAGGGATTAAACCTCTCAAGCAAATGAGTGTGATTGTCACTTTAAAAATGCTTCTGGTATTAAAATCACTCCCATAGCAGCATAAAATAAGTCATTTTTAAAGCTGGTGTGGGATGAAGCTGTGATCCTGGGAAATGTAAAGCTGGTTTGCGTATGGATACACACGTGTGCTATGTTCATACCAGCGGCCTGGCTCGGGAACACACGCCAGCCAGTGAGCCGTGCCACGAGGGCCGCCTCACCTCTCCTTACCTCCGGCCACTTTCCAGCCCCTGTTCTCACTCCAGCGGGGCCTGAATCCTCACTGCTTCTCCGTGCCTATCCTGGCTCAGAACATCCCTTATCCGCTGGACTAAGTCTCCACCAAATCCTGGGAAAGCTGGGTGCCACACGCCGCCCTGTAAGCCCACTGATTGCAGAAGGCCGCCTTCTACAACGACGTAGCTCAAAACCTTCTCTTCTCTACATAAAGTTGTATTTTACTTACATGCAAAATAAACACAAACAGCTTTCTGCCTTCAATCCTTCTCTCCTTTATTTCACAGAAGACACTTTGGTTCTCTTCCATAAGGCTTTCACTCTGCATGCCTTTCCCGACAGATGAGAACGTGTACGTCTACTCACAGTTCCCAGTGTTTGCTGTTCTGCGTCACCCTCGGAGGTGGAAATTACAGTGACTCACAGCCAGGGAAGCAGCAAGGTGGGGTGAGAGAGAGAATGAGAGGGAGGCTGAGCTTCAAAGAGGCCAGGTGACCTTTGTCCAAGCATCGCTGGCAAGGGACACAGAAAGGGGGCTCCAAACGTGGCCTCTCAAGCCTCAAGCTCCAGTGTTTCTGCTGTGCCTTGAACCCCCTGTGCTTCATGAGACTGTGCTCTCAAGTGCAGAGCAGGCATCTGTTGACCACACATGAATTTCTAAAATTTGGCAAAAGGATTTGAACACTCCAGAAATGGTGTGTATTTAGATATCCATTCCACCAATAAATTCGAGTATGACTTTTTTAATTTATCATGGTCATTAGTAGATAAAACCTTACTTGTTTACAATTACTATGAATTCTATAGGATTTAGTTTACATTACAATACCTGGTTGTCCAACTACCAGCACTAATAGATAACTAAGTAGTAAGTTTGGAGAAAAAAACTGTGAACAGAAAGTCTATTAAGAAGGAGATGTTGCTTTTTAAGTCACAACAAAAAATAATAAATGTCACCAGGGGTGGTGGCTCATGCCTGTAATCCCAGCACTTTGGGAGACTGAGGTGGGGAGATGACCTGAGGTCAGGAGTTCAAGACTAGCCTGGCCAACATGGCCAAACCCCATCTCTATTTAAAAAAAAAAATACAAAATGTAGCCAGGCGTGGTGGTGGTGGGCACCTGTAATCCCAGGTATTCAGGAGGCTAAGGCAGAAGAGTCACTTGAACCTGGGAGGTGGAGGTTGCAGTGAGCTGAGATCACACCACTGCACTCCAGCCTGGGCAACAGAATAAGACTCCATCTCAATAAAAATAATAATAAAATAATAAGCAATATTGTCACTTATTTTTGCCAGTGCAAATCTAGAAAACACGCGATGAGGGACAGTGCGTAGGACCTAGCCAAAAAGAGCTTGAACATGAAAGGAGACCTGCTAAGGCCAGAGGCACAGTTCAAACTTCCACAGGATGCAGAATCGGAAATGCTTCGGCCTCGCTGCCCCCTCCTCCCATCGTCAGCTCTGGAAAGGGCGGCGAGGGCCCTGTTTGGCATCTCGGGTGAGGATTGCTCTTCTTTAACAGAGGATGCTTGCCTCTCCCTATCTTCTCACCCCTTCTGCTCTGAGTCAGGCTTTGCTCCCCAGTGAAACACAAAAAGCAGGACAGCAGGGAAAAGTGGAGCGAGTGGGAAGGGTGGAGAGGCAGCACCAGAGCACGGATCCACCGGACGTGTCAGCCCGTCGGCACTTGGAAAACACAAGGAGGGGTGTGCCAAACTCGGCAGCTTACAACACGGTATCTCAGAGACCTTCTAAGAAATAGATGCCACACCCCAAGACAAAAAGAATCCGCACCTTGCACAATGGACTTGTACCATTTCCTGATACAAATGACGCTCATTTCCCAAGCAAAATACGAGGCATCTCCAGTGCCTAGGATGCGAAATTATAAACCGACTCATTGTTCCACTGGAAACATGCCCTGCTCCCAGATTCCCTCATCTGCATCCTCCACACAGCATCTCCTACCTCTAATTCATCTGTGACTCCTGCAGCCACTGCTGACCAGTGCTGACCAGTGCCAAGTGGTGCTGGCCAGTGCTGACCAGCGCTGAGCGGTGGCCCCAGGGAGGCTGAGCTCTCCTCCTGCAAGTTGCACCTGGATTCTGTGCTCCAAAGGGAAAACTGTTCCTGGTGATTCCCAAGTCCCAGTTCTTCCTGCATCTTGTGATTCCAGCTCACAGGTCCAGGCCTCTTCCTGGATGCCCCACTAGGTCTTGCTCCTGGTGGCCTCTCTCCCAGAGATGAATAGCCTGTCTTGACCCTTGTGGCCCAGGGCTGGGGCTGACACCCACAGCAGGCACCCAGGATGCTAATGCCACCAACTTTCCCCATCCTCTGCCAGGAACGCCTTGCCCTCCAGTGGTTCCTGCCAGGATCCCTTGCTCATCTCCTTCTGTGAGTCTCATCACCAACCACCAGTGTGCCATTCTCCCCGGGATGATGGACAGCTTAGGTTTAGGTCTTCTGATGTGCAGCAAGAATATACAAAGAAAACTGGTCTAACCAATAAATTGTTTAATAGTAAAATCTGGTTCATTTGTAGAGTTCTAAGGGTTTTCAGATGCTGCTGTTACGTTTAAGCTACAGGCAATTTACCCAAGGAATGTGATGTTGAAATGTTTCAGAATACACTTCCGCTTGAAAATTACAGGCAATAAAATGTACCAGCTTTCTCCTTTTTTCTTCATTAATGAAGTGAGGAACATAAAAGTTCAATTAAAAATGAAGACTCATGTATCACTTGGTTCTTTTTAGTCCTTTTAATTTAATAAAACATTGGTGTTGAGGTGTCGGGAAACGGAAAGCGATTGCCCTGTTTCTGGCTCAGCATTCGCATTTGGCTAACTCACAAATCCAGAGCTGTGGGGAGGGTCTTTTCCCTGCCTCAGTCAGCACCTAGAATACCCGCAGGCGGGGTCAGGTGCCAGAGGCTCCGGGAAGAACAGAGAGGGTGAGACAGCCCTGGGGAAAGGGAGGGGCACGGAGGAAGCTCTGAGGGCAGGGCCAAGACATCAGGTTTACTGCTGAGCTCAGTCTAGAACAGAGTGAGGGAGGAGGGACTCCATAATTGGCTGTCGAATAAGTGGAATCCCAAGAAGAAAACTGGGTGGGAGCGTGAAGATAAATATTAGCAACAACGAGGCAAAGCAAGCAAAGATCCTTTCATAGCCGGGACAAGCTCATTCACCAGAAACCATGAAATGGAACCTGCCCCCACACCCCGCGAGACCATGGCCTCGTGCCTGTCCTGAGTGCCCTTTGAGCACTACCTATCTCAGTCAAGAGGCAAGCCTTGCCTTTGACCACATCCTAGTCTTTTTTCCCTTCTCTGTTTCTTCTGGAAGGCCATGTGGTCCTGTAGGTCCTAGCTTTTATAACCACATTCCTTAGATCCAAACCACGCTAAGTTTAAAGAATGAAGACATGAATGAAGAAATGCAACAAGAAGCAGTGGGAAGGTGTACCAGCTGGCGGGCATCAGGTGGGTCTCACCACTCGCCCTTGGTGAAGCCCAGCCCGAGGCCACGGCCGGCAGCTGCACTTCTTGGGAGAAGATCTGAGCCCTGCTGGGGTCACCACATGCAACATGGCACCTCCCAAGGGCAGGGCAAGACCTTCAGATGGAAACACATGCATTTCCACACCAGCTAATACCTATGGGGCCTCTGTGTTGTAGAGTATTGCATATTGCAGATGTCCAAAAGTACACAAAGTTTCAACTTTATAAATCACATGCAGTGATGCTCTCCTGATTCAGAGAAAATATTGCAAGAGCCAGCAATGTAACATTGCATTCCCAAAGCAAGCAGCGAGAAAGCAGGAAGCAAAGTTTTGCACCTCATAATCATTGTAATCTACAGAACACATTCCCTCCACTCTAGAGACCTGAAAATACATTTTAAAATTATCTCATTGGTTTAAATTATTACTTTTAAATTACTTTATTAGTTACTTCTGTGGCCATCCAAATAAGTCAGATTTCACTTGGAATAAATCAGTGGTTCACCTAAGGGCAATCTCTGACTTAAATATTTCCCTCTATTAATCAATAACTTCCTTTTCCCAATGTGCTTTCCCATCAGGGAAATCGATGTCTCTGGATAACTATGTAGACACAAACGTGTCAGAGCACATCGGGCTGAGAACACAGAAGGAAATGCATTTGGAGCCTTTCGTGTCCAGGGCCTCACTCCGCCACTGTGATGCCGGTGGCTGATTCTCCTCCGACCACGTGAGTCAGCGTGCACCTGGCGGGTGAGGCTGGGCAGCCTAGAGAGACAGGAGGAGCAGCCAGTGAGAGGTCCTTGGGGTGTTGTGCAGCTGTGGTCCCTAAGGTCCCGACCCCCAGACAGGCCCACAGCAGCCACGGCACTTCCCTTTCCCTCTGCAGGACCCAGAGCTCACCAGGCAGCAGCACGGGGCTACCCTGCAAAGCTCATCTTGGACTCTACCCAGCCACGCTCCTGTAGGAACCCAAGAGAACTGGAGGCATCTATAAGGTGTTATCATCTAGACGTAGCTGGGGACAGAGAACAGGTAACAGGGCCCAAGGTCCCCAGTGAGGTAGGAGGCGGGACTTGACTCTGGAGGTAGGGTTTAGACACCGGACTAAATCGAGAACCAGCTAACACGGGGACAGGGGTCCGGGACATAGTCCATCGATGTGCCATGTCTGTTTACTATTGCTATGGAAACATCCAAGCATTACTTCCCCTTTCCATAGCAACAACCCCACGACCCAAAGTTACTGCCTTTTTCCTAGAAATTTCTGCATAAGCTGCCCCTTAGTCTGCATGTAATTAAAAGTGGGTATAAATGTGACTGCAGGCCTGCACTGAGCTGCTACTCTCTGCCTGGGGGGTGGCTCTGCTCTGCAGGAGCAGTCACAGAGCTGTAAAGCTGCTGCTTCAACACAGCTGTTTTCTTCCACCCTACCACCTGCTGGCTCTTGAATTCTCTCCTGGGTAAAGCCAAGGCCCTTCGAAGGCTAAGGCCTAATTTGAGGCTCGCCTGTCCTGCACCACCAGGAAAACCAGGGACCAATGGCAGGGTCTCTCTGGGTGCAGCCATCCTCAAGCCTTCACCCTACTCTCTGCTCTCCTGCTCCGCCCCAGAGGCTCCAGGAATCCAGGCAGACTCCCTTGGATGCATCCACAGTCAGCTCCGTCCCCGGAAGCCTGGCCTCCAGCCCACATCGGCTTTACCCCCAAACAGCTTGATTTGTTTTCTAAGAGATATTCTGAACCTACTTGTTAATAAAATGCCCTTTCTGCTTCTTTCCCATCTATAATAAGAGGATGTCTTACATATCTGAAGAGCGACAAGACACCGGTGCCAGAGGAGGGGCTAAGGGAGGCTGTCCTTGCTTGAGAGCTTGCGGCACAGGGGGCCTCGGTGGCTGCGGGGGGCCCTTGCACGAGGGGGGGTATCGCTGTGCAACGGCGACTCCAGAGCCCTGCAAGGGCCAACCTGCTTCCATGGAAGTCCCCACCCAGTGGGTGGCGCCCAGCACTGCAGAAGCTCAAACAGTACCTGTTGGAGCGCGGCGCAGGTGTGCCGGCTGCCGGACAGAGGTCGCGGAAGGCAATGGTTAAAGCCATCTGTTGGCCACTTCTATCCCTGTTCATCCCACTTGTCCTCCCTCAGACACTTGGGACTAGAGTCAAAGGATCCCGGATGTCTGACTTTCTTTCTGCCCTGGGTTCATAGGGGAAAGCTGATGGATTTGTAGGCCACGCAGCATCGAGAGCTGTGGGAGTACAGTTCATTCCCTAGGATGAGGAAGATCTCAGACTCCAATCCACAGGCACTCCCTGAGCCCCCGCTGCCTCCCAGCTCTTGTAAGAACCCTCCCCGTGTACCATCATCATAATGCTATTGGCATCACGTTTCTCATGGCAAAGAGCCTTGCAGGACTGAGGTTCAAGCTGGGTTGACGCGGCTGGATACCTGGTGCCCCTCCTCCCACCTCAGACCGTCTCCTACCACCGAGTGAGCCCGCAGACAATGCGGCATGGTGACAGACGATGGCCCCGTGCACCGGGGGGTGGGGACAGAGGGGAGGGGCTGTGAGGTCTTTACATTCACAGCCTTAGGTCTTGGGACTGATGAGAACAAATGACTGGGATCACCCAGGTGCTTTCCAGACCCTACAGAAGGAGCGAGAATCTTATTTGACAGTGACACCCCAAAGAGATGGGAAGAGGTCGGGACAGCACTGACTGAAAGGCAGTCCTGTGCGACAGAAGGCCGGCCCTGCGGAGTCCTGCCGCCAGGAACAGGGGTTAGTGTGGGTATCGGGCACCAAGCATGAGAATTTGTCACTGGGAACGAGGATGTGTGGAGACCCTACAAAGCAGCCAAACCTCTCCTACGGTGGGACCCTCTGGCCCAGGGTTATATCCATGTCACCTGGTGGCTCCTCAGCTCCTTTTGTGCAGGGAGGTGAAATGACCCAGAATGAACCCTGAAATCCAAGCAGCTTGGTGTGACCTTCTGAAACCTCTGATGCCAAACCAGCCTGTCCCAGATACACTGGAGCCAGCACATATGCTTTGCGGCACAGGCCACATGTCACCTGCTGACAGGACCTGGCCCGTCAGTGCACCTGACCTGCAGCCTGTGTGGCTTAGCGTTCCTCCTCCCTCAGCCCAGAATCCCCGCCCCTCACTGGCCCACTTCTCTGCTCATGCTTCAGCCTCCTGGCTTCCTGTAGGAAGCTGCCTTGCTGCCCGGCCGAGCTGGGTCCGTGCCTGTATCTCCATGGTGTCTGCGTCACTGCTCTTAACTGTGCGGCGTTTTAAGGGCCTGTTTAGGAGCTACCTCCACCCCGCTAAGAGCGCTCACAGCAGCGCCCGTGGCAGGAGCTCTGTGCATGCTCGATGTATTAACATGTGCCAGTTACAGCAGGGCCACAAATGCAGGACATCACTACCATTTCCCTCACCCGCGGTTTGAAGGAGAAAGAACAGGACCCGAGTATAGGTGGGGAGGAACTGACTGGCCGCAGGGCAGAGGACAGCTCTGCCTGCACCCACTCTTCGTGCTACTGAGATAACCACAGGAAGACAGAAGCCAACCCAGGGATCTGCCCTGCCTTCTTGGATGCCCACGACTCTGCCTGGGCCATGGAGACGCAGGGCACAGACAGCGATGCCCCGGCGCTTAGGAGACTGAAGACGAAAGGGCCATTATCGAGTGTCAGCCGTGCTGTGTCTATTCACTGCTGAAAGAACAGTGGCACCTCCCCGCCTGTGAACGTGGCCTGTTGCTGCTCTAGCGTGTGGGGAGGCTAGCAGAAGCCGCCAAGATTTTACCCAGAAGCTAAAGAAAAGGAAGAGGTGGTTTTGGGGGAAAATTGTTGACTGAAGAATTCCAAAGATCTATATTTATTTTTCTATTAAGATGGTTTACTGAAGTATTTGAATGGCAGGAGTCTAGGCATTTTAATTTGCACAGATGTGGCTTGTTGACACTTTGATTTTCTGTACTCAAGAGCAAACAGAATGTTCAAACACATTTAAGTTGGGCACTTTTAAATAAGGCGAAGCATTGCGTCGGCGGCTTGGGGTGGAGCGTTATCAGGATTCGCCTAATGCGTGTGCACAGAAATGCAAAATTGCCTTTCACCAGAACAAATCTCGGGTTATGTGTGGTCCAAAGAATGCTTCTAAGCCCCCTGCAGTAGGAGTGAGACCTGGAAGACACGGGCCGCGAGACAAAGGGCCCCAGACCACCACTGGAGAGTAGGTTCTGTTCACGGGAACGGGGTGGGAGGGGGCCGGCTTGGGAAGGAGGGGGCAGAGCTGGGCTGCTCTTCATGGCAGAGGGGAGGAGATGGAGTATTCAAAAGGCAGGAGGAGGGGACAGGGACGCGGACCTCAGGGTGGGGGTGTGTGTGTCTGGGATGGGGAATCCCTGACGGGTCTCTGGAGGTCGAAGGAGCTAGCAGGGCTTCCAGGCTCACGGTGGAGCAGCTGGGCACTCTTCCGCCTGCTCTGCCATCCTCCAAGGTCTCTGGGTGTCTCCCTTGCTCACTAAAGCTTGTATGTGGTGGATCTTTGGGGGGCACTTGAAAAAGACACAGCCTCTCCTGCTAGGACACTGCACAGGTTCCCTGCCGGGGCCCTAGACGTCAGGTTCCCACTCATGTCCCACCTGCCCGGCCCCTCCGCTCAGCCCCCACCTTGCCAGGGTCGCATTCTTACCTCCAGCACCGCTGCAGAGGGAGCTGGCAATGGGCGGCTGGGTCCACAAGTCAGCACCGACGGCGGCTGGGTCCACAAGTCAGGACCGAGTGATTAACCAGCACCACGTGTGCCCCCAGCAACAAGCAGAACCATGGGGCAAAACGAAATCACTGGGTTTGGAGAAGGGGTGAGAAAAAGATGCCTAGGAGAGTGGCATACAGCATTGCTGTGAGGAGTGACATGACGCACAGGCATGGGGAGGGAAGGTGGGAACAACAGGGTCAGCATGAGGCTGGCAACACACAGCATTGAAGTCTCAGTTGTGCTTAGCGGCTAGGACACGCCCGAGGTTAGCCAGACAACAGGAGCCCCACTTGGAGGCAGCCTGGGGGCCCTCTTTCCACGCCAGCACGCTCACATGGACCCATGTGAGGGGGCTGTCTCCTGTCTCAGTTTCTTTATCTGCAAAATGAGATTGTCATTGTGCTCCTAAGAATTACAAGGACTGAGTTATTACATGCTGTGAAGTTAGGGGAACACCGATGTGATCAATAGCCTTAATGCAGAGCAAGAGATTGCAGCTGAGTGGAAATAATCCACCCGTGCCTCAGCACTAACTTTAACAACATCGGCGAAAACAAAGGAAATTCTCTAAGTCCGAGGGGGACCACCTGCTGAAGGCCAGCCCTGAGCAGGCCCTCCCCACTCGCCCAGGTGAGCACACTCTGGCGGCTCTGGGCCTGGAAGCTGTGCCAAAGCGCTCCCCCTACCAAAGCCCTCGCTTTCCCAGAGCTGGGCACCATGTTTCCACATGGATTTACACCGCTTCTCTACCCCTGCAGAGAAGACTGGTTCCCTGTCCTGAAAACAGAACTGGTGTCTGAAATGGACATGAAGGTGAACTGAAGGCCAGGGGCCGAGGATGAAGGGAACATCCCGAGGCGTTCCTGCAGCGTTTCCGGAGCTCTCTGCAGGCAGGCACCTGCCACAGATATGTATGCATGGAGGCCTCCCAATGTGAAACAAGGAAAAGAGTAAACATGCCCACAGTGGAACACACAATATTTAATTGAATGAAAAAATAAGTAAGGATCCCAAGAAAACTGTGTTGGTTAAACTGAGCATGGCCAGTTCCGATTTATAGAATCCCCAGGGGATCCCAGAATCCGCTCCTCCCTGCTGGATTTGTAGGTGTTGGACTCTGCTGGCCCTGTGGTCAGAGGCGATACCCTCCCAGGCAGGCCGGGGGACTTCGTGGGACAGGCATGGGAGGCAGAGTGCAGGCATTTCAGACATCTGCTGGAAGCCCTGGGCATTTTAATGGATGTCCTCCTATTTCAAAGGCAAAAGTTCAGTGCCTCTGAACAAAACCATCCAACTGCAGCTGTGTGAAGACGGCACTGGCGGAAGCCGCTCTGTCCCACGGGGGTTCTGCTCTGCAAGGCTCTGTGCACACACTGAGGACACCGTGACCAGAGAAAGCCACACCAAAGTTTTAACATTCGGCCCCAAGGCTGAGTGGCAGGAAGCCAAGCTGGGCCCACCCACCTTACCAGGAGGCCCCCGTTCCTGCTGCTGTGGCCAAGGAGTCCACACTGCGTTCCCTCCCAAGGAGGTGGAAGAGCTGCATGGTCCCACAATCCTGCTGCATGGCTCCAGTCTGGGGATTGGGTGGGGGGCTCTGGGAGCCCTAGAGGGGCCTGTCTGGGCAAGGACCAAGCAGGGAGTAGACAGAGGCGGGTGAAGATGTGAGGCTGCTTTGGGACCACGTCACAACCCGTGAGTCTGACATGAGCAGCCAGGATTGGGGTGTTGGGGTGTTTTCTCCTGTGGCTTTTTCACGTAAATCCACTGCTCTGGGAAGGGGTGTCAAGCTGTCCCTACACCCAGAGTGAGTCCTTGAGAGTGAACACTGAACCTGTCCATTCCACACGATCAGGGCTAGACTGGTCTATTTCCTGACAGAGCATCCTTGCCCGGGGGCCGTGCAGAAATACAGACATGTCAGCACAGAAAGGCAACAGGATTCCCATCAAATAGCTGTTGCAAGATCAGACAGTTGGAGCCACCTGCACTGCTAGAATGATGTGTCAAGGTGCCAAATAGCTTTACACAGTTTTCAGGATTCTTCAAAGGGAGAACACTCTCTATGAGCTCAGAGACATGCATGGGAACTCCAGGTGCCCTCTGACACCTTGATGCTGATGCAGCTCCGTGAGCCTTGGTTTTCCTCTCTGTAGATGAGGGCACGCCTGCTCCCTGGGGGGCAGGAGGGGACAGTGGCTCAGCTCTGCAGCTCTGCAGCTCTGCAGCTCTGCAGTGAGACTCCCTGGGTTGCACTCCTAAAAGTCCCTTCCTCTAGATAAGCCTCAGTTTCCTCAGCTGTAAAACAACGTACACCGTCTCTTTAGCAAACACCGCTCATGCACTGTGTCAAGTCCTAGAAGCAACTTGTTTCTGATTTAAATGGCAACGTGTATAAATATGAACCATGGGCTTGTGTCCGAGACACAGATCTGTGCTTCTCATTTTTTCCCAGGGAAAATCTCTGACCACAGAGACCCTGAACAGGCTCTGCCATGGTCAGGTGTTAACGAGGGTTATTCTGTGGCATGCCACTTTGATTCTAATGTTTTACAAAGGACATGAATTATACAAAAGCATTAAATCAATAATTTGATCCTCAACAGTAAACAGCATAATAATCAAGAGCATAGTTTATATAATATATTCTTGATGGTTAAAACATAACAAAAATAGAAAATAAAAAACTGTAGGTTCTAGAAGATGCAGGCATTGCCAGCTCATCCTGGGAGACCTGTGCTCTGTCATCACGCTGCTTCTCCTTTTATGCCTGGCTCTGCCATCTGAGTGCCCTGGAAATCGTACCCCAGGTTCCAGCCTCCACTACGAATGCTGCCAGGACTGGACCTCAGGAGTTCCCTGGATTCTTTCCTTCTGTTTTCACCAACCTCACGCCAGGTTGGGCCCTCCTCATCTTATGACTCACTCAGGCTGTAACAACCTTCAAAAACTATTTCCTGCTTTCAGTCTCTCTGCACTCCAGTCCAGTGTGAGACCTGCCAGGCTATTCCCAAAATAACTTCTTGTGTGTTACTCCCTGCCCCAGGCACCTGGCACCTTCCTTGCTGTGCTCCCTGCTCCCCTGCTCCTGGCTCTTTCTCCTGCACACAAGCGCGTCTCACCTCCTGGTTCTCAGGGCACTGAGTTCAGCTGGGGCCTTCCTTGCTGCCCTGTTAGAAGCCTCCATCCCTCGGAGCCCAGGGAGCTCTGATCCTCTCCGTGATGTGTTCTTAACTTTACTATACATTTTGACGTGATTTATTTGCACCCCACCGTGAGTACCATGCGTGCCATGACATAATGACATTCTCTAAGGACCCCTATCTAAATATTTCATCTTCACAAGGATTGGAGTCTCCTTTGGTTTGAGGCAAATGCATGTTACAAAACAACAGTGCTAACTCGATTGTAGGCATTTTGTAATTATCTATCCGTCTTCTATACGCTTACACAGGGGAAATGAAATGAGAAACTGAAATGCCAGCAAAAGAAAACAAACACCAGAATGAGAGATCAAGACACACGTGAGGCTGGGAGGAAGCCACACAGGCCACAGGCTCCTGGGCAGCTCTTCAGTGTGTCCGGGGAGCAGTCGCTCATCGGTTGAAATCCTCCCTCTCTGGGTCAGTTATGGGACAGGACATCCCATGTCAGGGGAAGAGAGCGGGAAATGCACAAGCATGTGATTAGTTTAAATGACCCTCAAGAGGAGATGTCCAGAAGTGGAAGACGTGTGACTTCCCCACCTCCCGCAAGTGTCCCCCTGCAAGAATTGTTGTCTTGGGAAGATAAAATAAGGGAAGAATAGAAGAGTAAAAGGGGCAAAGTGAGGCGACAGAGAGAAAAGAAGGAAAGAAGTAGTCAGAAAAAAGTAAAAGAAGCAAACAGAGCTCATCCTCCCACCTCTCTGCTCAAGCTCTCTATCGACAAAAATCACCCCCTACTGAAAACGTGCCCAAGAAGGAGAGGCTGTGGGGAAGTGTTCTGTAAACTCTGAACCCGGGGCCCAGCGTGCGCAGAGATGGGCGATGGAAGCCCAGCCACGGCAAACCCAAGGACGAGACGGAATAACAGTGGACAGAGCACGTGCTCTGCCGGGCAGGAAACGTTCACAAGCCAAAGTTTAAGCATAAATAAGAACAAAATAGAATAAAGTAGAATAAACAAGGACAGAAAAAGTGAGAACATCGAATGCTAAAAAAGAATCCTGCTCTAAGTTGCATGTTAAGTAAAATATTAAGAAGTGAGGATAAAAGGTTACAAACATCATCCGTTATGCCAAAATAATTACCTAACTATCCAGCCTGTCTGGCTTCCAGAGAGGATCAGGAACCATCTTAAAAACAAAACCAAACAACGCAACAGGCTCCAAAGTGCTTTTTAACAAGGTAAACAAGGTACTTACTAACAGCAGCCCATAGAACTTAGAGAAGGCTTGGCGGAGGAGAGAGAGCATGCTGCCTAAGTTGGAAATGAGGACAATTTTGGCCGGGGAGCTGCACCGTCTTTCTCTTCAAGTGTGGAGAATCTCACTCCTCCACGTTCAGGAGAGCAAACCTCCACGGGAGTGTGCAAACATTCAGGCTAACTGTCACTCGGGATCATCCAAAACTCAGAACAGGGCAAGAGGCAGTTGAGTGTGGCAAGGATATGACAATGTCACTTTTAGTAACTGACTCAGTCCAACACCTCGGGGTCAAGTGCTTAATATAGGGCTACTCTTTCCGTTGGGCGGCAAGTTGAGTGAAATTGACCACCTGTTCCCTTGCAAGTCTGCCTGTCTCCAGCCCAAATCAGAAGGCGCCTGGCACGGCCACTCGCAGGAGGTGCTGCGGCGATTGGATTTCCCCTCCCACCGGTGCCTGTGAAATCCAGATGTGTTCTGGGACCCTCTCCTCTCCTGAGAAGACTGCAGATCAAGCTGCTAAACAAGTGGAAGCGATTCTTGTTGTTTTTAATATCCTTAGTTGTGTGTGTTTTCTGGACTCTATTTTTATAAGTTTAATACTCTGCTTTCCTTGCACATCCGCAGGGCCTCTACTAAAGAAATGGAAAAAAGGAGCGTCTGAGCCATGCACTCAGGCTCCTGCGGCTCCATCCAAAGCCCCAGGAGGACTCCCTGCTCCGTCTTTGTGAACTGCTCCAAGTCTGATTATTCAGGATCTCTCACCCAGTCTGTGGCCGGGGAGATCTAAAGTACACTCAAGTTGTTCATTAAATGTCTCCAGCAGTTTCGTGGATGCAGTTTTCAGAAAGGCTGCACCACTAATATCCCCCTACACACCTAATGTAACATGACGTTGTTTGCATCCTGTGAATACACCTGCCCGTCAATTTCAAACTCTAGCCATGTCCACTAAGTTTTTGTTCTGGGCTTTTCCAAACAATGGCTTAATTGGAGTCAGCAATTTGAAGGAGAAAGCCCACGAAAATAAGCAACTTAGGAAAAACCAGTTCCACTCACCGTGCTTAGACACACCCCATAGGCACAGGTCACTCCTGTGGTTTGCCGGTGAAGGCTAAAACCTCACCTCTTCCTTAGACACCTCTGTCCTCTACCTCAGAGAAATTCCTCTCTCCCTTAACTATGATTCTCACCACTCTGTGAAATGACAACATTGATCAAATGTCTCTGTTGTGCATTGTCTGACATGGCAGCTCATTGGGAATTTATGAGTCATTTTTGACAAGAGGGTTAGTGAACCTGTTTATGACTGGGGCTCACTGCCCAAATATCTCCAAAGGTCTGGATGTCCACATGCTTTCTTCCTCCCACACATGGAGGTTGTTTGCCATGTGGATGCCCAGAGACTCAAGATGGAAATTCACTTGGCAGGTCATTTGACCAGCATAGGAACCGACTTGCACTGCTCATCCTTTAGGGGGACTTGCTGGGAACATCCCATATTGCTTGGAAGACTTGGTAGTCTCTTTCTGTTCACCCTTTCTCCACTCATAGTCCTCCAATACAATAAAATCACCACCCCAATGACTCTTGATTCCTTAACTAGTTACATTGTGGAGAGGTTTCTAGTACTGTCCAGGATAAAAAATGTCTGAAACTGCCAAGAACAAAGCCTAGCCCCAGAAGAGTTCGTCTAATACTTTCTGAGGCTCTGACCGTCCAGTAACTGGGTGGGGTCACTGCCCTCTGAAGTCGCAATCACAGAATCCAGGAAGCTGATGTGAACCTCTCCTTACGTGGTGAGAACGCTTTATCTTCCCATAGCTTTAAGTATCACGGGAATTCTGCTAGAGCAATTCTTTCTCTAGCTGAAATCTATTGTTGGTGGGAGCCATGGCACAGAGCATAACGATCTGAGCGACCTGAAGCGTTACTGTGAACTCACTACATCTTTCCATGTTGATAGAGAAAGGGAGTCGTTCATTCACTTAAGAAATATTGATTGAGCATGCTTGCTGTCTCATCATCTAATTGTTTTCCATTTCTCCCAGCTGGGCTTTAGATGCCAGTGTGGTGCATGTGCTATTTGCTTACATAATTCTGCTTGGATTATCCGTTTATTCAATAAGTAGACATTAATCACTTAGGCTGTGGGATCAGCTCTGGAAACACAGTGGAGGAAGAGAGATGCTATCCTGGCCACCAAGGAGCTAACACTCTGGTGTAGAAAATGTCACTAAGCAAATACAGACATCGGCAAACCTATGCATACAGTTGATGCGGCTGCTGTGCAGCGCGTTGCTATGTGAACGGAAGGCAGGAAGACTTGAGCCCAGCCTGGAGAGACAGGAACAGCCTCTCTCAGAAAAGGCCGCTTACACTGAAACTCAAAAGGCGAGTCCAGCTTCTCTAGGCAAAGAGAAGTGAGCAGAACAGCCCACATGAATAATACCCAATGGCGAAACAAACACAGCACAAATGGAACCTCCCCAAGAATCAACCCGGAGCCAGAGACAACCCAGAGCGTGGTGTCATTGAGGGGCCCACAAAGGTCTACATGGCCAGAACTGGCCAGAAAATGGGGTAAGCCCTTGTTAAAAATGTCGGGTTTTATCCTAAGTGCAATGGGGGTCTTGCAGAGTTTTAATGAGAATGTACTTTTCTGATTGTGTCTTTTAGACTGGGGTCCACATCTCCCAGGCCTCGGACTGGTACAGGTCCGTGGCTTGTTAGGAACCAGGCCGCACAGCAGAAGGTGAGTAGTGGGCAGGGGAGAGTGACCTCTCCAGCCTGAGCTCCGTCCGCCTCCTGTCAGATCAGCAGCAGCGTTAGATTCTCACAGGACCTTGAACCCTACGGTGAACTGCACATGTGAGGAATCTAGGTTGCACACTCCCTGTGAGAATCTGATGCCTGATGATCTGAGGTGGAACAGCTTCATCCCCAAACCATTTCCCCTCCCTGCACTCCCCCCTCTTCCATGGAAACATTTTCTTCCATGAAACTGGTCCCTGGCGTCAAAAAGGTTGTGGACAGCCGTTTTAGACTCCACAGCAACTGACTCTGATATGGGGAAGAGCCGGAGCGGAACCAGCAGCAAAGAGGCTCCAGCGGTTCTCCAGGAAACAGCAGGATGTTGCCAGTGCTTGGGCTGTGGGGGGAGGCAGTCCCATGTGAGATCTGGGTGTGGGGGGAAGCAGCCCCACGTGAGATCTGGGTGTGGGGGGAAGCAGCCCCACGTGAGATCTGGGT
>NW_016107704.1:480585-496121 GCF_001604975.1 Cebus imitator | reverse complement strand
AAGCAGCCCCACGTGAGATCTGGGTGTGGGGGGAAGCAGCCCCATGTGAGATCTGGGTGTGGGGGGAAGCAGCCCCACGTGAGATCTGGGTGGTGGTCCATCAGCTGGGTGGGGACTGCCTCAGTACGGGGGTGATCAGAAATGAGAGATGGGAGATGCTCATTGGAAACCTGAATAGGTAGATGGAAATGCTTCATTTCTATTCAGATTATTTCTCCAAGTTTATCTCTATCCCAGACTTATCTTCCGAGTTTCAGACTAATATATCCACTCTCAGGTAGAAACATTTATTCTAATATTCTCCAGGAAACTCAGTGAACATGTCCACAACTCAAATCATTGCCCCTGAACCATCCATTAAAACATTTTCTCCAACATTTTTCCTTAACCTGGCAAATGCTCATCAGCTGAAACAGTCGATTTTCTGCATCAATTTGACAGGGCTGCCGGCTGCTCAGATACTGGTCAGATGTTATTCTGAATGTGTCCATGAGGGTGTTCTGGGACAGGACAGACGTCTAAGTAGGCGAATGGAGTCAAGCAGATGCCATCTCCAGTGTGGGTGGGCCTCACCCAATCAGTCAAAGGCCGGAACAGAACAGAAAAGCCGAGAAGGACCCCTTCCTGCCGGGCTGCCTTGAGCTCAGTCAGCAGTCTTTTTCTGCCTTTGGACTCAACCGGAAACACCAGATCTTCCTGGGTTTTGAGCCTTCCAGCTTTCAAACTATACCAGAGCTCTCCTGGTTTTCAGGCTTTTGGACTCAGACTAGAACTTCCACTGTGGGCCCTCCTGGGACTTCAGCCTGCCAACCGCACAGATCTTTGGACATGTCTGCCTCCAGAGTTGTACGAACCAATTCCTTATAGAATCTCTGTGTGTTTGTGTGATGTGTGTGTGCATAATTGTATATGTGTATGCATATGTGTGTGTATGGATACATATATAGAGATGCACATCCTATTGATTTTGTT
Organism: Cebus imitator; assembly: GCF_001604975.1. Taxonomy (NCBI): domain Eukaryota; kingdom Metazoa; phylum Chordata; class Mammalia; order Primates; family Cebidae; genus Cebus; species Cebus imitator. The sequence continues at coordinate 495,149 of NW_016107704.1, read as the reverse complement.
TCTCTGGCAAACCCTGACTAATACACCAGCTAAAGAGGAAATAATATTGTCTAGGGAGAAGGTAGAGTTAATAAAAAAGACTCATATAAGCTATAGGGTATCTCCACATTGGAAATAAACCATAGTGCAACCCAAGAAATAGAAATGAGAGCAGAAATTGACCACAGATCAAGTAGGCTAGAACTATGGCAGAACTCCCCCTGGGCACACAGCCACCTGGCTGGGGATGGAGACCACATTTCCCAGCTCCCATGCTGCCAAGAGCAGCCACGGGCTAAGTTCAGATCAATGGCGTATGAAGGAATTGACGAAATCCCAGGGAATCTCCATAAAGATGAAGCCATCATCCTAGACTTCTTCCTTTTCTGTTTTCTGAAGGCCGAAAACCCAATTTGAAAATGACCCAGTTTTAACTCTGCAAACAAGAACCACACCTTAAAAGACAGTGGAGGAAGAAGATGAGGGAACCCCAGTCGCTGGATGACCTGGTGGAGCAGAGCCTCCATGCCAGCCTGGACTGTCAGCTCTGGGCCAGATTCTGGGAGGGAGGCTAGTATCTCTCCTGTTTAAGTCCCAATATTTTGAAGTCTCTTTTCTCCAGCGTTTGGCTTGTACTGAACTGAAACAGACATGGAAACACACACAAACAGCAACATAGGCAGACGGCCGTTCGCTCAACTAGAACAGAAGTCTGCCTGCTGTGCTCTCTCCTGTAGCCCCATAGAACGGGCCAGGAGCTGGCATGAGGAGGACTCAGAACTATGTGTGGAATGAATGGATAGTGGAAGAAATGCAGACTGGCACTAGAAGGGCAGTGAGGACATGGGAAAAGAGTCTATAGTTACATCTCTTTACAAGAACTTGCTGTACAGAGAAGGGAGTAACTAAGGAACTAGGGTCTGGGTGCCGTGTAATGCACATGTGTGTACGTGGGTGACACAGGAAATGCTAGGGCATATTTCCACAAAAATAAACAATCCAACAAGAGAAAGGAGTGCCATACAAAATAGAGTGTTGTAAATTTCCTGAGTTGTGTAGCAGGCGAGGTACTTTCTTCATATCACCAGAAGGGAAGAGGAGGAGGATGGGTGGGTGTACAGGAAAACCTGTTGGGTCACAGGTAGGAATTTTAGGATGTATCTAAGTGATGACTCTTAAAAAAAATTCTGTCTAGTGGGAAGCAAGGTCAACCCCTGGAGAGAATGCTGGCCAGCAGAGGTCAGGCCAAGGTAAATGGAGAAGGTTGAAAATAGGCATCGTGGAGAGAGAGAGCAAAGTGAGTACAGGGTTCTGGTCAGAATAAAGAGAAGCTCTCAGAGGCTGATGAGGTTGGGCATCATGCATTTTTATAGTAACAATCTTCCCAGTGTGTGTCTTTCCCAGGAACTGTCAGGGTTTAGACAGACATGAAGAACAGGAAATGTTTGGCTTCTTCTGGGGCTGTGATTTTTCCCCAATGATAAAAATTAAAAGGCTGAAGGGCAACTTCTATTGAATGTTGCAATAAAGTAGTTACTGACTCTGTTGGAGAGGGAAGAAACGGCTGACAGGAAGGCTGGTGGATGTGGTGGTGAACTCATCAGAGGGCCGGAGGTTCCGACAGGACAGGCACCTGCACTGTGGCTTCTTAACCAGCCCGGTGGGAGGACAAGAAATGGAGGCAACAGAATGTGCTCAACGACTTTGTCAATTACAAGTGATTAAGTTTCCAGGATGTAGGAAGTAGAAAAGTTCCTCTTCAAAGTGTCCTTTCTTGTTAAAGAATAATCGTAAGTGTTAGAAATAATAGTTTGTTTTAAATACTTTCTTCAAAGCCTTTTTGCTTTTTGCTAGTAGCTTTTTGTTAAGCCATATCCTATGTAGCTGTTAGACACGCTTACAGGCACGTAACACATTCTGTGTCCTTGTACTTTAACCAAGATACTGGTGCTAGATGTGCTCACAGCCTATGCCCCTTCCTTATTTAGACCTCCTTTTTGTTCTCTATTGCTTTTACCTGTTTAGAAAAATTTGAAGTTGTTAGACAATCAAGTTTTAGTTTAGATTGTTAAGTCTGGCTCCAACCAACAAAGATCAGACACAGCAGTAAGGACAACCCCAAATGCATAAAGGATAAATATGTCTGCTTTTCCTTTGCTCATTGTACTGTCATAGCAAGATAGGTGAGGGTACTCTTTCGGCAAGAAGTAAAGATTGCCTTGCTGAGAGATGCTTTGTCCCAGTGCTGACTTTTCCTTGCAGCACTGAAAATTTACATGTAACACAGGATGACAAAGTTTAGAATAGATGGCTAATTTGGAGCTTTGTCCCAGTGCTGACTTTTCCTTGCAGCACTGAAAATTTACATGTAACACGGGATGACAAAGTTTAGAATAGATGGCTAATTTGGAGTAGGAAAAAAACATCTCTAGAGATGAGAAGGTAGCAGAATGGAGAGGTCAGGTGGTCAGATGTGATTTTCAGATGGATGTGGAAGACACCAAGTGGATAGCAGGCATGGTAATGGTGAGGAAGACTGGCGTGGATTCCAACGACCCCTCTGAGTGCACCATAGTAACAGATGGAGTTGGTGACTCCTAAGAGTACAGGAGAGGTGGTATTGTCAGATTGCATGAGATTTAAAGAAGCAAATTTTTGTCCAGCTAATAGGCTGTGGTCAGAAAGCTCCCTGAAGAGCAAGGATGACATTGACCAAGCATGTGGCACTCAGGTCTCAGGGGCAAAAAGAGAGCAAATTGCCTCCATTTGAGAGGATCACAGAGGAAGTGGGTTCTCAGGAGCCATCAGATTCCACTTAAGGAAAGCGGGAGGAATCTTGAGAGAAGACTTCAAGGGAATGGCTGACCAAAGAGGTGGGATGGCCAGCAGGCCAGTGCTTGGGAGTAGAGAGACAGGCCATGAATGTGTGGAAGGAAGTTGTCCCTTGAGCGGTGACCAGGACAAAAGGGGAGGCCAGCTTGGTGGACTTCACTCTGCTTGTCTTGCAGGAGACTGCCAGGCCAGGGACACTCTCCCTTGGGTTCATAAATGAGTCAGATGGCTGGGACTCCATCTTCTCTCCCTGAGGAACTAGTTGATAAAGACACCCTAGTGCATTTTCCTGAACAGACTGTTGATGTTAACAAGGTCAGTCTGATACGGCTGATTCTTTATCAGTCCATCACTGTTTCTTTTGTAGACACACATCAGCTGTCGGTTTAACCAATTCTTGCTGAAAATGGATTATTACCGAGAATGACCATCAAGTCCATGGCTTTGGGATGTGCAGAAGATATTGAATGCTGGCTTTTCAAGCTGGTGCCTCATTCAGCCATCTATAGTCTTCTGACATTTTTACAGTTTGCAAAGTCATAGATTAAAATACACAACTAATCAATAAGGAGACTTGCCTAAGGCCAGGGGACTGGAACCACAGGGAGAGCAAAGAGATGTTTCACGTTTGTAGGTTCTACTTTGTCTTTATGATTGTGGCACTGTGTGTTCCCAAAACAGGAATGCTGGGAGGCCTGGAATAGGTTTTCTGAGTCCTGGCTCTGCCACGGGCTAGCTCTGTGACCCTGAGAAGCCCACGAGGATCTGAGAGCTGTCATTTCTTCATCTTATGAGTGGAAGTAAGTCCCGACGCTGCTTACCTTATGGGTTGCTGTGGCTATTCAGATGTGTTGTACATGAAACACTGCATGAGTCCACGTTTACACTAGGCACTAAATCATTACTGGTATTTTATTGTTCAAGGTATAATGTAAGACAACATCTATACTAACCTTAACATTTAAACATTTATTTTACCTAAAAGCTGATGATTTCTGATGCTATAGTTAGATGCTCTTTCCTTTTATCCTGGTGTGTTTGCTTTTCACCTTTTCATGTGTCCTTTTCAAAACTATCCCTAGGAAGCAGCTGGTGTGATTATATTGGGTTTGTTAGAAAGTAATGTCTTCATCTTCCTTTCCATTAGGACTGCGTAAAATCGCATCACTTGAAGTGTGTGCTAAGAATGTCCCTAATCCCTTGTGGGATATTTCTCCTTCTGAGTCTCATGTTTGGTGATTCCTGCTTTATAAAACCCATCTCCCTGAAAGCTTGGGACACATTTAACTCCACGTCCCTCTCTTCCTTGATGCGATTCTGTTTCCTTCAGCTCTTCGTCTGCCTTCCTCCTGGCAATACGCCTCTCTAATTTCCTTTCTTAGAGGCTTCCACTCCAGGGTTCAAGGATTTTCCTGCAACTGCATGCCTTCTTTTAGAGAAGAGGGCAGGTGTGTGCACACAGCATAATTGGGTCTTTGGGTCTAATTCTCCAATATATCTGTCCCTTTTGAATTGAGCTAACTTTTCAGTAATTTTTTAGCCATAATGTTCATCTACCAAGCAATACAGGTGAAGTCATGTTTATCACCTATAATTTTATTACCTGCAGAATGCTTATTCATATATGGATGTCAATGGCTACATGTATTGATTAAAACTCCCTTCCCAATTACGTTACTAAGGAAACAGCTAGACACATTTCAAATGTTAATCACCTTTTGTTACACCTGAGTCACATTAGCAATAACTTTCTGCACGAGAGAAGTACTCGCTTTGTTTGGATTGGAATTCTGTCTCGTACACAGGGTTCAATTAACATTAGCTGAGACTATTTCTTAAGTCAAAGAAGATGCATATCCTCTTCATTATTAAGCCTAGAATGTGATTTTCTCAGGTTGCCACATTAATCAGAGAGAGACACTGTGTAGTTTATGATCAAAACTAAGGCAGCTCAACAGCGTTACATCTTAAGAGGCTGACATAGGAGAAATGTCATTTCCTTTTTAGTCTGCGTCATTAAAAAGATCTTTTTTTCTTTTGAAGTCTTTCTCTTGGTTGCTCGACATTTCTTCACAGAAAGAATATGAAGGAAATCAGTGATACATAGCATGTGAAATCAAAGCAGCAGCAGGATTTTGTTTAGAGGAATGCACAGCTGCATTGACTGTGATTACAATTCAGAAAAGCTGCAGCTGCCAATTTCCTTTCTGCAATTCAATTAACCTTATATGTACCTTTCAACTTTAAGGGATGTTTTTTCCACTCAAGGAAAAAACAAAAGGAGAATGGGAGAAATTATAGAACTATGAAATGGGACTTACAAAGAAGTAGAATAGTTTGCCTATTCTTCTCAGGTAACATATTTTATGGACAATTTCAATTCTTCCTGCTGCTGTCTTCAGAAGAGCTTAAATATAATTCTGGATATTATTTTCATTTTACAAGAAGATATTGGCTCACACTTCTCAGAGAGCTGAGGAGCTGGAATTTGACTTAGTATAACCGAGGTAAGAGTTACATCTGGAAAAGAACAATTCTTCCCGTGAATTAGGACAAGTTCAACTACATCCTAAATCACAGTGATCTTAAGTACTACTCCTCATGCTTGTAAGAGATTTTAAAATAAAACAGCAATCTGTGTACAGTACGTAGCCAAGGTGATCCAAGGTCAGTGTCTCCTCCTAGGTGCACCTGCAGGGAGTTAGCATTCACCGCCCACACGCCTGGCCCAACAAGAGCTGACCAGGCATGCACACGCTACTGACGAAATGCAGCCTGGTTTGCTGCAGGGCATCTGTTTTCTAAAACACATTTGTCACTGATAGACCTAGTGACCGACTAGGTGTGAATACGATGTAAAAGTTGCATTGGTCATAAGCCAATTTATCTGATGCACTAACATTTTAAGTCACCATGTAATAGCAGGTCTGTGCTGTAACACAAAGAACTGTGGCACAGGTGAGCACAGCAAGACACCGAGAACACGCTTGCCTGTCCACTGGCCCCATGTTTCTTCTGCTGGTCCTGTCTGGCCGTGTGTTTGGCTTTGAAAGTGTCCAGGATCTGGATCTTCATGCAAAAGAAACAAGCATGGGATGGTGACCTGGAACACTTCTCGCCGGCATCACTGCGTTTTCGCAAAGCCTGCAACTGATCCATCTCCGATCTGCGCTCCGAGGCTCAGCCCTCTGATCTTTCCTTACCTCTCCTTTCCCTAGGCTGCCTTCCTCTTTTTCCTTATTAAAGTTCTGTACGTACTGCAGCATATTCCATTTATTGGGAATGGAATATATTTCTTCTATGCCAGGATTCAAAATTGGGATTGTTATTGTAGTTTGTGCTCCGGTTACAGAATTTCTAAGGTTTGAGTGTTCTATCCCAGCACCATATTTTCTCAAAGCCTTGCTCTCTGCAGTGGGCAATTTTGCACAAAGCAATTTTCTCAGGCATATTCTTCTGAGCTCCAGGTCTCCACATCCAACATCTACTCAACAATTTATTCTGAGATGTTCACCTCAAACATGTCAGAATCAACATGTCAACATGCCAATACCTCCTGCAGGATTTCCTAACTCCACAGATGGTATCTGTCTAATTGTGCAAGCCAAGAACAAGGCACCAGCTGGGACATTTCCTGTATCCAGTCTATCATCACGTCCAGTTAATTTTACAAGTAGTGTTTCTCCAATGTGTCCGTTTCTCTTTGTCTCTGCTGCCACCTTCATCTCATACCAGGATCACTGCGGCAGCCTCACCAGGATCACTGCAGCAGCCTCCCCCCAGGCCACAGTAGTCTATGAAACACTAATCTGAGCAGATCACCACCTTCTGCACAAACCCTTAGGAAACTAGAAGAAAACTCCCTCGACCTCGTAAAGGCTATATTAACAAAACATCCAGTAAACATCACACTCAATGGAGAAACTTTAACACCAGGAGCAAAGATGCCCATTAATATCACAACTGCTTAGCATGGTACTAAATATTCTTACAGACAAAAAAGAATCAAGAAGGAAGGAGTCAGAAAACAAAAGAAATTCGTGGTGTAAGATTTGGAAGGAAGATAAAAAAATCCTTATTGGCAGATGGGCAGATGACACAGTCCTATACATAGGCACTCCAACAGAAGAGAGACTATTCAAACTAATGAGAGTTCAGTGATGTTGATGGATTTAAAGTGAGCTTAAAATTAATAGTAATTCTCTTTACCTACTGATGCAGACTGAATGTTGTGTCCCCCCAGTTCTTACGTTGAAATATAATCCCAAGTGTGATGGTATTTGGAGGGAGTTCTGGGAGGAGATTAGGTCGTGAGAGCAAAGCCCTCATGAATGGGATTATGAAAGAGACCTTATAAAAGAGACCCCAGAAAGACCCCTCACCCCTTCTACCATGTGAGGACTTGGCGAGAAGGCACCATCAATGAACCAGAGAGCAAGTGTTCACCAAACATTAGATCTGAAAGTCCTTCGCTCTTGGACTTCCAGCCTCCTGAACTGTGAAAAACAAATTTTTGTTGTTTATAAGCCACTCTGCTTATAGTTTTTCATTACAGCATCCCAAATGGACTAACACACCTGCAATAACCAATTCCAATTTTTATTAAACTTATGTGGTGAAATTTTATCAAATACCTCTCTGTACCAATTGGGGGACCACATGGTTCACATTATCAACAAGAGAAAATAGGCAACCCAAACCCAAAAAACAGGCAAGTAATAAAAACAGTTCACAGCAAGAGAAATTTAAATGACTGGCAAGTGTGTGAGGATTTCCTCAACTCAGTAAATGTAACCAGAAGAAATAAAGTGAGGAGATGCCGCTTCCAACCATCATATTTATAAAATGTAAAAGGCACCACAGAACCAAGAGTTGATGGGTGTGGGAAGATACAGGGCCTCCTGCAGTTCTTCTGGGAGCACCCCCTGCTGTGACTGCATGGAGAACACTCGTCATGAAGATGAAGGATGAGTATCATCAGTGGTCTTTCCATCCCATGCTGCACAGACTAGAGACCCCAGACCCCCACCCCCGACGACTGGATGAGTACCCAGGCACGGGGACAACTACTTAGGCCGGCTTTATGCACAGTACCCAGGGAGAAGTAAAGCCCTGTGCCTACTGCTTGTGCAACTGAAATATCACCCCGTTACTGTGTATCTTAAAGGATACATTCATATCCAAGAATAGAGAGAGAGTGCGATCAGGAGCAAAAGTAAAATAGTATTAAACAAGAAGAGTCTTGTTTTGAACAGTTGCACTGGAGTTCCTTGAATAGTAGTAACAAAACTCTGCATAGGAAGTTTTTGAAAAACATTAAAAGAGTAAAGTGTGGTCTTCAGATTAATTGGTGGGAGGGTGACAGCCATTGAAATGGATAAGTTCAATTTGGGAGTGAATATCACTCAAAATAGACCAAAGTCCAACATACCTATAATTGGTGTTCAGGAAGAAGAAAAGTACCCAGAAAGCTTGAGAGTAAGGGTTGATCAGGAAAGAGAGTTAACTTCGATTTGACACAGAAAAATCCCAACTCTCAAAAAGCTAAGCCACACCAAAGAAACTGCTTTATCTGGATGTTGGGAAGATTTAGGATGTTAAAAATAAGTTCAGTATAAACAGAAACTCTTTCTCCCTTGCAACTTCCATTCCTCCTGCCTTGGGTGGCTGGCAAAAGCTAAGAATGTAGAAGACATTCTGAGACGTTTCTGAGACCCTGAGAAGGGGCTTACGTGCCCACTAAGCGTTCCCGTCACCAGGCAGTGCACTCTGCTAAACAAGCCTTCACCAGCAGGCCTTTACTAGGACCATTTACGGTGACAATAAGTTACTTCCTCTGAAGTTTTATCACAATGGCTTCCTTCTCATACAGTTGAACTTGCTCACTTTCAAATGTAATTATGTTTTGAAATACATACTTCTGAAGTGAAGCCATCAATTTTCATAGGCAATGCATGATAAAATAAATGCATGGTACCGCAAACTGCAATTTATTAAGTTTGGTGGAGTCAGTGGAGCCAGTCATGTAGACAGCTGGGAGAAATCAGAAACAGAGGTGACATGGAGTGATATTCAAAGTAGAGAAACAAGGAAGAGGCATGAGCCAGAAGCTGTGAGCCTGCAGTGGGGTTCCGTACACATTGCCCTCAGCCAGGTACCATCGGCTTGTTTTAGCATGCCCCTTGTCTGGGCTGTGCCCCAGTTTCCTCCTCCTTAAAGCAGCACTGAAGTTCATCTCACCCCTGCTTCCCTCACTGCTTGTCATAAAGATATAACGAGATTATGATTGTGGGTGCTCATTAAGCTGGGCACATATGTGGCAAATCATTACTTTTATTAATGGAGGAATAAGAACAGTCCCATAAGTCAGAAATAAAGACACAATATATCCTTAAAAATAAACATATGGGCTGGGTGAGGTGGCCCACACCTGTCATCCCCACAATTTGGGCAGCCGGGGCAGGAGGACTGCTGATGCCCAGACACTGGAGGCCAGCCTGTGCCACATAGTGAGACCACATAAAAAAAAATAAACACACGACCAAAAAGAAAAAACTATCTGATGGCTTCGCTTTATCCTAATGTCAAATCACAATTATTCTTTACATCATCTTTTTTCTTCACGAAAGTCAGAATCTCATAGGAAATTGGTCAAGATCCTGACGTACAGGTGGGTTAACAGGATCAGTAAATGTCAAATAACAAATTACAAAGAAGGAAGGGATGAAATGAAGTCCTGGCACATTTCTCCTGGTTGTATTTCTTCTTTCTGGCCCAGACATCTCCTAGATTTACAGGTGCGTAAATGTCCCTTCTCGTCACCAGGACAGCTTTAACTACCGTCAAGAAGTATTTTTCAAATAAACACTTCAGTTTCTGTGTCTGAAGTGTTTATTTGACTCATCGGAACTGAGAACAAATTAGGGGTTGACAAGGTCCTATTGCGTGCAGAACAACTGTGACTTTCTAAATGGAAGAACATCTTTAAAACTTTAAAGAGGGTTTCAGTTTTCATGTATGCCATATTCTATTATCGAACCAGAAACTTCACTCCAAAGTACTATTCAAAATCCTGATGGAGTAAGAATTAAATTGCTGCAACTTAACTTTAATCCTGTGTACTTCTTCAGTTATCACACAATGTCTTTTTTCCCTGTCCTTACCAATCTCAAGGTTCACCATTGTAAATATAAGTGTATGTCAATTAGGAAAAACACAGGAAATCCCTTAACATCTGGAAGGTTCCATTCAATTTTGCTATTCTTATGAAAACTGATTTCAAATCTGGAATATTCAAAGTAACACTTGAGTCATGACCTCTACAGCATGCTTTAGCATGTGGTCCGTTATATCTGGCAGATCACCCTCACACACTGCTCTCGGCACCCTGATGTCCTCCCAGCACAGTGTACTTTGTTCTGAACTCTTCAGTATACTTTTTGTAGAATAATATGTACATATGCATGCATGAGAGTGTGTGTGTATGGGGGGGGTGTGGGGTGTGTGTGTATGGTATATGTTATATGAGTGTGTGTGTGGTGTGTGTGTGGGAGTGTGTGTGGGGTGTGTGTGTATGGTATGTGTTGTATGAGTGTGTGTGGGGGGGTGTGGGGTGTTTGTGGGGTGTGTGTGTATGGTATGTGTTGTGTGTGTGTGTGTGTGTGTGTGTGTGGTGTGTGGTGTTTGTGGGGGGTGTGTGTATGGTATGTGTTATATGAGTGTGTATGCATGTGTGGTGTGTCATGTGTGGTGTGTGTATGTGTGTTTGTATGGTGTGTCTGTGTCCGTGTCATCAAATACTGTATCTTTTGATTACATCCTGGAGGTGCATGTGTTATGCATCCTTCTCTTCTGGAATATGAAATAGGCATGTATTTCCCTATTCCTCCCACTAAGTACAGCTGAAAACCCTGACACTTCATGGAGAATGACCCTGCCAGACAGAGAGAAGGAGGCAGGATGGCTGAGGAGCTCAGGATTTGAGGAATAACATGGTGGAAAATTCCCTGGGTTTTCCTTTGCCTCATGTGTACTAGACCTGGAACCGAAGAAATCAGCAACCCAGAAATTCCAGCAGGCACAGACAAAATAAAATCCCAACAAAAGCCTGCTTTCTCTAGCCACAGGACCAGGGAAGAGGCAGAAAACTCTTAGACGATAACTGCTCTACTTCAGCCAAACAACACAGAAAAACCTTGGCCCCACCTTCACCCATGCCAGTAAGGGCTGTCTGGGTGGCCTAGAATTCCACCCTCATTAGTCTGTAAGGAGGTGCCCCAAATTCCCCACAGGGGTGGTGTCCACAAGGACACTGACCACTGCCCAAGGTAACTGGCCATAGCTCTTCTTGGGATTAGTGGAGGCCACACAGAGAGTGGGAACCTCTACCCTCAGCAAGCAAGAATAGCCCCACAACTTTCTTCATTGCAGTAATAGGGGGCACCCCCACTTCCTAGGTTGGAGTCATGTGAGTCCCAGTCTGTTAAAACAGAAAGCTTACATAAGGTCCAGAGTCTCATAACACAGTGCCCCAAAAGTCTAACTTTCAATTAAAAAAAAAAATCACTAGTTGCTCAAAGAACCAGGAAGATCTCAAACAGAAAAGAAAAAATAAACCAAACCAAGATGACAGAAATGTTAGATTTATCTGACAAAGATTTCAAAGCAGCCATGATAAAAATGCTTCAACAGGCAATCGCAGACCAGCCTGAAATCAATGAAGAAACAGAGCCTCCGCTAAAAAATGGGACATATAAAGAAGAACCAAATGGAAGTTTTAAAAGTGAAAAATACAAAACCAAAATGAAAAGTTCACAGGCAGGGCTTAATAGCTGAGTAGAGGAAACAGGAAAGCAAGCATGAAATGCAGGATGAAACAACAGACACTCTCACCTCAAAACCCAGAGGAAGAAGAGCAACATAAACCCACAGCAAGCATAAGAAAGGACATAAATAAATAAAAGGAAATGAAGAAAGAGAGATAGAGAGCAGAAATCCATAAAACTGAAAACAGAAACGACGGAAAACACCCATGAAACAATGAGCTGATTTAAAAAAATAAGACTAATAAAATTGACAAATCTCTGGCAAGACTGATTGAAAGAGAGAGAGAGAGGAGACACAAGTTCATAAATTACCAGTATCAGGAATGAAACCGAGAATCACTACAGATCCCGCAGACTTGGCAAGGATAACAAGGGTGCGCCATGAACGCCTCTACACACAGATTGTAGGGATGCATACCCTGCTGGTGGAGGCTGCCCAGGAGTAGCTGGGCCTGGGTAAAAGGTACACACAGCTTTCAAAAGAGGCTCAGGGTCACTGGAGGAGGAAATTCTGGCATCCCAGGTGCCTGGAGAATGTTCTTGGAGGGAGGGGTGCAAACTGTAGACAGGAACATCACCTGATTTTCACAGACTCGCATCCTGTGGTGAGGGCAAGGCCAGGGAAGGCAGAAGGAGCTCTCAAATGCTCAGGGTCAGGGTAGAGTCCCTCTGGTCCAGCTCTAAACACTGTGCTGAGTACAGATGCTTTTTTTCTTGTCATTGCCAATGAGGTAACACTCACCAATACAGAGGATGACTAAGGATCTGGAGCCAAGGGTTAACAGCCTTCAGGAAGGCTTAGCAAGCTTTGCAGCTATTCCTTTCATTATCTAACAAGTATTTGTGAGGGTTCTTGCTATAACTCAGCATCTGAGCCACGCATGCAGCATGGGGTTAGAAAGAGACGCAGGGATTGGCTGTGGCAGCCCAGGGAGAGTGGCGTGCACCTGCAGAACGGGTGCGAGTCTCTCATGCCACGAGGTCCCGTTCCCCCTTGATGTGCGATGTCCCACCGAGGCCCACAGGTAGGCTGTGTCCCTCGATGTCTGGAACACCCACTGAGCTCACAGGGTTCTGCCTTCCCAGCACCCTGCTCTAGATGCTGCCACACAGCACCTGAGAAGCTGCTGAAATGCAGCATCTACCCGAGCTTCCGCTTCGTTAGCGGCCTGTGCCTCACACCTCGCTCCTCTCTGCCCTGAACAGGGGCACGGGGAGAGCACCCCGCGAAGCTCTGGGTTCCTGACGGCTTCGTTAGAAATGAAGCCAAAAAGTGCAGGCGCAGGTCAGGAGAACAGGGTTATGTGACCCCTGGAAATGACACATCTGTCCCTGGAGGCGGCGTCTTTCTCCATGCTCCTTCCCAAGTTCAGTTTCTGACGAGCTTCCATCACCTCCTCCTCCCGGCCTCCTATGACTTCCCACCGCAGAGCTCTGCCCCAGGCCCCAGAATACATCTCACTTTCTCTCTTTTCAGAGCAGAGGAAGCCCAGCTCTAAGGGTGACTCACGGCCACTCAGATGTCTGTATCAGAAGACCGACGCCAGATCCACAGCTGGGCTTTCACACCTGAGGAGGTGGGAGGGGGTTTTGTTTTAATAAATTCATGCTTGATTAAATGAGCGAAAAGTAAATTAAGGAATTTTGAGGGAGGAGGAAGAGCAGATTGTCATGAACAGTTGGTGAGATATCTGTGCAGATAGACTGTGCAAAAAAATTGTAGGACACAGCTACTCATTTTTTCTCTGTCCTCTTTTTAAAGGACTGGTGCCTAGATATCTGGGTCACAGCCCTGGGGAGAAATACGAACACATTTACGCATGATGTGGAGAGAAAATAAAGGACAGAATCACCCAGGAGTGGTTGAAGAACAAACACAGACGCATGACTTATGTGTCCTGGAATCAAAACCACTCCTTGCCCCGTGCAGCCATGTATTCAGCTTTATTATTCTAGCAAGTGAAAAACACAAAGCTCAGCTTTGTGAAATATCTGGAGTGAGGCAGAGGAGGAGAGAAGTGTTGCCTGTGACGCCCTGGGGTCAGCACTGGCCACGTTATTTGCAGAGGTGACAGGGGTCATGGTGCAAAGCTCCCTCGTGGAGGAGGCGGACAGGCTTGTTAGTGTGTCCCTCACAGCCAGCGGTCACCACACCCTGTCACACCACCATCACCGAGTTCCAAGCCCCAGCGCTTCTCACCTTGGCTTCCACAATGGCCTCCCTGATCCCGCCTTTCCCTCTGGGTTCATGCCAAGAGCCCAGTTGACCTAGGCTTCTTCACACCCTGCTCCAACCACGTCCATCTCCCGGCCAGCCATCAGTGATGAATGATCCCTTCCTCTGACTTCAAACCTAATCCCAGACCACAGGGTATCAGGCAGGGTTACCCGCACATGCTGCAGGGGTGGGAAGAGGTGCGGTCAAGCGCTCTGTGCCACTGGGGTGAAACAGAACACATTCTCACCCATAGAGACAGCTTGAGTCGTTCTTGGGTGCTCATGAGAAACATAGAAAAGGCATCTGACTCAGAGCTGAGCCCTGGTGCTCTCGTTTCAGGTCCTGGGAAGAGACAGCTGTGAGATGGAGGCAGTAGGAGGTGACAGAAAATGGTTTATTTACTGGTTCCTTATGGCTGAATTGTATACCCAAAAAAAGATGTGTTGACGTCCGCACATCTGGAATGGAGAATGTGATGTGACCTCATTTGGAATTAGGGCATTTGCCAACATCAGCAAGTTAAGACGGGGCTGTTGGGGTGAGCCCTAACTATGCCTGACTGGCGTCCCTATGGGAGGAGAGACAGAGGGAGGAGAGACAGAGACACACAGAGGGAAGACAGCCACCCGGAGACAGACACACAGAGGGAAGACAGCCACCCGGAGACAGAGACACACAGAGGGAAGACAGCCACCCGGGGACAGAGACAC
>NW_016107704.1:471253-479999 GCF_001604975.1 Cebus imitator | reverse complement strand
AGACAGCCACCCGGGGACAGAGACACGCAGAGGGAAGACAGCCACCCGGAGACAGAGACACGTAGAGGGAAGACAGCCACCCGGAGACAGAGGCAGAGGCGGGCGATGCGACCACAAGCCACCGAGCACTGGAACTGCCTGAAGCACCAGAAGCAAAGAGAACGACCTGGAGCAGGCTCTCCCTCCCGCCTCCAAAGGGGCCCACCCTGCCACACCTCCAGCTAGGACGCCAGCCTCTGGACTGGGGAGAGGGCAGAGCCCCTTGCCTGGCCACACAGTTTGTGGAATTTTGTTTACTGCAGCCCAGGAGGCCCATACCAGGTCCCAGGCAAATTTTTGTGAGAAATGCAAGCTGGCTTCGGCAGCCTGTGCTGGGCCTGTGTTCTGGGCTGTTCTCTCTACTGCAAGCTGGGCCTCAGGCTGCACTGGCACCCTCCCTTCATGTCTAGCCTCTGCTCCTCCTTCGGCTCGCCCAAGGAAACTCCTTCTCCACAGACCAACCCACCCAATGCAGGGGGCTGGGAGCAAAGCTCACCAAAGCCTCCACCTCACCAAAGCCTTCTGTCTCACTGAAGCCCCCGCCTCACCGAAGCCCCCGCCTCACCGAAGCCTCTGCCTCACAAAGGCCTTCTGCCTTGCAGACTTGAGAAAGAAAAGGGCAGTGGAGGGTGGGCAGAGGGAGCCTGGGGAGGCCAGAGACTGCAGAGCACCCCTCCAGGCAGTCCAGGGCCAGAGCGCGCCCAACGCAGCCCCTCCTGGTGGCCTCCCTCCAACTTGGCTGGGTCAGTTAGCCACTCGGCTGCAGAGGGAGCTGTGCCTTCAACCGCAGTGCCCTTGGGAGGCATGAACGGCAGCTGTCACCACAGAACCCAGGCCTTCTTCCTGCATGGGGCACCTGAATTAGTCTGCACAGTCTTCCTGCCAGCTGCCTCTTAAAACGGAGTAAACTTATCCAGGAGACAAAATTGTGGGGACAGCCGAAAAATGCTGGGTGAGAAAAGGAATGAGAGACAGTGTATCCTGGCACATATTAAAATATGATGTTAACAGCAGCCCAAAAAGGCAAGTTAATGGAACAGAAAAACCCAACACCAGATGCAGGCACAGCTGTGCATCACTGAACGACAGCGATACGTTCCGAGAAAGGCGTCGCTGGGTGATTCCGTCGTGGCAGAACACGACAGGGAGGCCTGACGCACACCGAGGGTGCCCACGGCTCCCAGGCCGAGCCTGCACACACGCGGCTGTGCTGAACCCCGGGGACGGCGGCGGCACCCGGGTAAGGAGCCGTGGATCCAAACACAGAAAAGCTGTAAGTCCTCACTTCACATCATCGTAAGGTTCTTGCAAACATACCTGAAGCAAAACGGCATATAATTAAACCAGTTCTGCCACAGCTTAATTGATATAAACAAGAGTTACATTCCTGCAGCGTATTTCAAGTCACAAAACCATCACCAAGCCTCTGAATAAAGACTAAAACACTTCTAATATTTAACATGGAAATAAATGGGAGCTATGTGGACATTTAAGAAAAACAGATCGGAAGATGATTTCCCAGCGACTCAAGGCCAGGGTCGTGGGTCTGCGGAGTGTGTCTTGGCAGCTCAGCCTGTCCTATGAGGCAGGCCTCCTCCTGGCCAGGACACCATCCGGATGGCATCAGTTCTTTTTCACATCAATGTTGTACTGAAATGACATTGAATGAGATGATGTCATTTGAGGACGTGCTGCACAGGTAAAATACCATATTACACTGTCATGGGGCCAACTTCCTGTGTGCGGTCTGCTGGTGAGAGAAATGGCCTTCTGCGCTGTATAGCTGCGTACCTAAGAGGTTAAGACATCATGATTTGTGAAGTCAGAATGCAAAAGGAGGGGTTATAATTATCCATTTGGAAAAAATAGTTAAATCCTCCATTGTACACCTCACAGCCCAAAATGTCAGAAGAGACAAAAGCGAACGTGTGGAAATTTAACACTGAAGTCCTAAAATAAAGTAAAGGTGATCATTTATGCCATCTTTTGATGGCTACAACTTTTCCAAGTGTAAAGCCTGACTAAATTTAAAACTTTCAGATGTCAAAACACTATAACCAAAATTTTAAAAAACTGCAGAAAAAGGTTTTGCAACATGCATGCAAAGCATCAGTGCTCCCCGTGAACTCACACTAAGGAGTAAGAGAAGGGGCCCACTCATGGCTGTGCAGGAGAATTCCGAGCTGGAGGGAGCAGAGGGTGAGGATGGAGCAGGAGCTGCTGGGACACATGTGGGTGGGAGATCAGGACACAGGCTGCTAATGGAGGCCCCACGGTCACCCCTGCAACGGAGGGAAGGAGGTGAGGTGTGCCTGTAGGTAACTGGCAGGTAAGGAAGAGGAGTCTCAGTTCGTCTGAGGCTCAGGTTTTGCAAGCGGATGGAGGTGTCACCATCACTGGGAGCAAGGAGCAGAGCCTTGCAAAGAGGTTTCCAAAAACATCAAACAAACAACTGGGATCATTGCTGTATGTCCCCCTCAACAGAGAGCTGCAGAATGGCCCAGGTATGTTGTAGGAGATGGAAGGGAACAGGAACCGAAGACCAGCCACGGCCTGGAGGCGTATGCAAAGGAGGCTGGCGCTGGGCACACACTGACACCAGGAGGCTCTCTCCAGCTCTGCTCTGCCATCCTGAGGATGGGAAGAAGGCCAGGGGATTGTGCAGGTGGGAGCCAGGCGAGGAGAGCTGGGGTTCAAAGGAAATTGGGATGTTAACAGGGAAGAGCTCAGCAGACCACTGGCAATGACAGACCCTGCAGGCAGAAGGTGGAGCAGGGTGGGGTTGGGAGGGAGTGGGGTGCACAGTGGACGCACCATCCAGGGCGGGTTTTAGATTTCAGCGATAGAGCGTATCCTCCTAAGATCCAGAGTGCACCAGAAACACAGGTTAGCATGCTGAAATGACCTAGAAATTTCATCAGGGGTGCCTTCCACAATTAACTGTACTTGGGGCAAGCCCATTTGGTATAGATATTTCACAGATGATTGTTTTATTGATTTGTCATTTTTCTATGAAGACAGAAAACAACTGTGCACGTTTACCTTCACTTCCCCTTAAATAGCTTTCTGGGCTCCAGGCACAAAGGGAACTAGTGAAGGTCTTATCTACCGCAGGCCACCGTTGCAGACCGGCAGATAGCAGTTATCAGAGGCCGGCCATGGGAGGAAGTTCATGCCTGTGGTGCTGATTTAGGAAATAATGCTCAGCCTCATATGTCAGGCTGTTTGAGTTTCCAAGGCACCTGGAAACTAATCCATCAGGAAGAAATAAAAGGCTTTGGAGATAATTTTTCCTTTAAAAAGACTAAGCACTCCATGTTTGTTTGAAAAATATTAATAGTTGTAAGGCCATATCAAAATCTAAACCAATACATATTGACTTTTTAAAATCATACAGTAAAATGCAACTATATCTGAAAATACAAGACACGAGTAGTTGTACACATTCCTTTTAAAATGGTTAAAATAACTTGGCCCCCAAGACATGAATTAATGAGGACATACACCCAAGAAAGTAGCACATATTTCAATGCAGACGTATCTCTAAGTCTCACCCACTGTGGTAAGATAGCTGCCCACACATGTGCGCAGAGGTCGTGAAGGAGAGGTGACGTAAACCTGGCAGGACTTTTGGATCAGTTATGTCTCAATAACCGACCTTCAGTTAATGAAAAGATCCCAATATTTCTAAGCACTGAACAGCTCTTTTGCTTGTTCATAAAACTAGAGAGGGCTGGAACAGGATAATTAGGTTAAAAGTCTAACCATTAGAGTTTTTCTTATTTGTGTATTTGTATACAGGCGTATAGGAGTATGAATTAAAAAAATTAACATTTAAAAGTCCTCAAAGCCCTTGAGGACTGTTTACTGACCACAGGGTAGAAATCCTCAATAATTTGATCAGAACTTGACTCCAACAACAAGCCCGATATACTCAGCACCAGCCGGCAAACTTTTTCTCTACATGTACAGGTAGCAAATATTTTAGGAGCCATACAACCTCTGTCACACCTGCTCCGCCCTGCCTTTCTAGGGGAAGCCGCCACGGACAACGTGTAAATGAATGCACATGACTGCGTTCTTAGAATGCTTATTTATGGATGTTGAGATTTGAATTTCATACAATTTTTATGTATCATAAAATCTTCTTTCAACTTTTTCCGACTATTAAAATATGTAAAAATCATCCTTAGCTCACATAGCCAGAATGCATGCAAAGTTTGATATCAATGAGAACTTGAACTTGCGCTCCTTTGGAAGGCCGAGTGCCCTGCAGTCTGTCTCTCTTCTCTACCATCATAACTACCCTGGAACAACACATGCCTGTGATGCTTTTTCTATGAAAACACTTCCATTTTGCATGGCCTTCTTAAACCCCACGATGGATAGCCTGAAACTAGCTCAGTGTTTGATAATGTACCATTAAATGTCAGATGAAGGAATGATTAAAGGAACGCATCTCAAACTCTACTCACATATCATTAAAACGTTCATCAATGGAGGGACAGTCAGTCTCACTAGTTTTCAGGTTGAAAGCCGACTGCTTTCTGCTCAGGACCTGCCAGCAGGGAGCTGATCATGCCTTGCCCTGTTCCCAACAAGCATGGTCGAGCTCTGCTGATTAGCACATATCTGGGAGAGCTTATAAAGGATGTTCATATTGTAATTTGCAAATGCTATGTACCAACTTTCAACCACAGTCTTCAGAAGGAATTTCATGGCAAATTTCTAAAAGAGTGGCAGCTCTGAGATAAGTGGGAGAGAAAAGTTAAGTCTAAACATTTAGCTGTCTTACATTCCCCATTCAGAAATCTTCAAGCCCCAAAATACCCTGAGTGCTATTTCTTATAATTACTATAAGACTTTCACTTATGTAAATAATTACTATTAATAAGACTTTCACTTATGCCCGGGGGCCAGAAGGCTATTTAAGGGAAAGTGAAGGTATATGTGCACGGTTGCTTTTGTCTTCATAGAAAAATGACAAATAAATCAGTATTATGTAAGTATTCCTCATTGAAATAATGCACACTTTTAAATAACAAAACATTGTAAAATGGGCATATTTGTATTAAATCCCTATTCCTATTTTATTTGAGGTAATAACTACTCACATTTTGGTGAGTCCTATACAACAATGACTACCACTTAGTGAGCTCCCCTTATGTGCTTGGAAGGTGCTATTTATAAACTTTCAAGTTGGGAACATAATATTAATTACATTATTCATCTTCCAAGTTCACTCCAAATAATAGGTTTCTAATCATTATAATAAATGGAGAAATATGTCACCTAAATAAAAGAATGGATGGGTGATATTGAACACTGAATATCTGCAATGTACTTCTTTCCCCAAAGGAACTCAGGAACCCAGATGATAACCTCAAGGCTGTCTGCAGAAAGGGAGCTGTCAATCACCACCTAGAATTCTCTCCCCAAAAATGAAATTGTAAGACAAAGAAAGGCATTAGCAAAGAAATCCAGGAAGTCCTTGTGTGAGAAACTAGCACTAAATAATTCACTTTTTGAGATAGTTTGAGCATATTTCTAACTCTAAATCAAGGGAAATATTTGGTCATAAGAAAAATGACCTCAGGAGAGAGATCCAAGATGGCCGATTAGCAGCAGCTCAGGATTGCAGCTCCCAGTGAAGGCTCAGGGAGTGAGTGGACGCCAGACTTCCAGATGAATTTTTGTGGCCTATGGACCAGGAGATTCCCAGCGGAGGAGCCCCACGGGTCGCCAGTGCAACTCTTTTGGCTGGCGCTGCTGTTTTGCCAGCTTCCCAGTGCAGCGGTTCTCAGTGCAGAGTATGCGGGACTAGGTGCCCTTTTGGTTGGTGTTTGGAGCTCTGGGAAGGCAGAGTTGCCCATTCAGCTGATTGAAAAAGGGACTGGAGCCAGGAGCCAGACTGGGAGACTCCTGGGCAGCAAAGCACCAAGAATCCCAGTGCCGCTGTTTCAGCCGGGGCAGTCGCCACAAGGGAATTGCATAGATCCCGGTGCCTTTTCGTTGGGCGACTCGGGCACCTGGGAGAGAATCAACCGTTCAATTAGGAAAAGGAAAATAGGGGGTTCCGAGGCCGGAAGCCAGGTGATTGGGCTCGGCTGGTCCCACCCCCGCAAAAAAACTGCAATTCCAAATGCTGACAGTTGAGAGTTTCACAGCAGGCACAGCTGAACCCAGGAAGGTCCAGCTCTGTGTGGGAGGGGCATCCACCAAAGGAAAACAAAGAAACAGAAATAACATCACCACCAACAAGCTGGACGTCCACTCAGATACCCAATCTGAAAGTCAGCAATTACAAAGATGACAGGTGGATAAATCCACAAAGATGGGAAGAAACCAGCGCAAAAAGGCTGAAAACATCCGAAATCAGAATGCCTCTCCTCCTTCAGGGGATTGCAACTCCTCATCAGCAAGGGAACAAGGCCTGATGGAGAATGAGTGTGATGAATTGTCAGATTCAGGCTTCAGAAGGTGGATAATAAGAAACTTCTGTGAGCTAAAAGAACATGTTCTAACCCAATGCAAAGAAACTAAGAATCTTGAAAAAATGTTTGACGAAATGCTAATGAGAATACACAATTTAGAGAGGAATATAAATGAATTAATGGAGCTGAAAAACACAATACCAGAACTTCGCGAAGTATGCACAAGTTTTAACCGTTGAATTGATCAAGGTCGAAGACCAACTCAATGAAATAAAATGAGAAGACAAGATTAGAGAAAAAAGGGTAAAAGGGAATGAGCAAAGTCTCCAGGAAATATGGGACTATGTGAAAAGACCTAATCTACGTCTGATAGGTGTACCTGAATGTGACGAAGAGAATGCATCCAAGCTGGAAAATATTCTTCAGGATATTATTCAGGAAAACTTTCCCAATATAGCAAGGCAGGACAATATTCAACTCCAGGTAATACAGAGAACACCACAAAGGTATGCCTCAAGAAGAGTAATGCCAAGGCACATAATCGTCAGATTCACCAGGGTTGAAATGAAGGAGAAAATGCTAAGGGCAGCCAGAGAGAAAGGTCAGGTTACCCACAAACGGAAGCCCATTAGACTTACAGCAGATCTCTCAGCAGAAACCCTACAAGCCAGAAGAGAGTGGGGGCTAATATTCAACATCCTTAAAAAAAAGAACTTTCAATCCAGAATTTCATATCCAGCCAAACTAAGCTTCATAAGTGAAGGAAAAATAAAATCTTTTGTGAACAAGCAAGTACTCAGAGATTTCATCACCACCAGGCCTGCTCTACAAGAGCTTCTGAAAGAAGCATTACACATAGAAAGGAACAACCATTATCAGCCATTTCAAAAATATACCAAAAGGTAAAGAGCATCAACATAATGAAGAATCTACATCAACTAATGGGCAAAACAGCCAGCTAGCATCAAATGGCAGTATTAAACTCACATATATTATTATTAATCCTAAATTTAAATCGACTAAATGCCCCAATCAAAAGACACAGACAGGCAAATTGGATAAAAAGCCAAAACCCATCAGTATGCTGCATCCAGACCCATCTCATATGCAGGGATACACAAAGCCTCAAAACAAAAGGATGGAGGAAGATTTACCAACCAAATCGAGAGCAAAAATAAAATAAAATAAAATAAAAAGGAGGAGTTGCAATTCTCACCTCTGATAAAATAGACTTTAAAGCAACAAAGATCAAAAGAGGCAAAGAAGGATATTACATAATGGTAAAAGGATCAATGCAACAAGAAGAGCTAATGATCCTAAATATATACGCACCCAATACAGGAGCACCCAGATACATAGGGCAAGTTCTTAATGACTTATAAAGAGATCTAGACTCCCACACAATAATAGTGGGAGACTTGTCAATATTAGACAGATCAACGAGACAGAAAATTAGCAAGGATATCCAGGACTTGAACTCAGACCCGGAACAAGTAAACTTAATAAACATTTATGGAACTCTCCACTTTAAATACACAAAATATACACTCTTATCAGTACCACATCACACCTACTCTAAAAGTGACTACATAATTGGAAGTAAATCGCTCCTCAGTAATTGCATAGCATTTCACAGGTTTAAATGAAATATTGGTTGGCTGCTTGTTTGTTATTTTCCTCCCTTATTCCTTCCTGTCTCCATTGTTAAGCACAATTATTGGCATAATTGAAAAGAGGTTTTCAATACTCATTTTTAGGCTGCATTCTAGCCTGGGCAATAAAACAAGACTCCTGTTCTCTCTCTTTCTCTTCCTCTTTCTTTTTTTTCTTTTTTTCTTTTTTTCTTTCTTTTACTTCTCTCTTCCCTCCCCCCAAAAAAGAGTCAAATGACACATAGCCAATTAATTGTTCTAGGCCAGATAAAAATGGATGTGGACAGGCATTTATTACTTCTTAAAATTATTATATTAAAGAAGGCCAATGACGAAACCAAAAGGCAAAGTTTCAAAACTGACTTTAACTTCTATATGTTGAGCTACTGTTAGCTTGGTTTTTGTTACAGACTTACAGTAATTAGCTGTATAAAACATATGCACTGTTTTGAAAAATAATTTAAAAATATATAGATAGATTTGTCTTTACAACTTATAATTGGGAGTATTATACCCAGAGGGCTTTGTTACAAGGTATATTCAAACTGTTAGTAAAGAATTTCTTTTAATTCTATAGTAAGCAGACAATATTTATGGTTAGGATGGGTACAAAAAGTGACA
>NW_016107704.1:454746-471228 GCF_001604975.1 Cebus imitator | reverse complement strand
AAAAAAAAAAAAAAAGAAAAATGACCTCTATGTATTAAATGTCTAGCTTGCGTCAGGTATTTTACATTTATATCAAATCCTCATTATAGATTGAGTGGCTCGCTCCAATCATCTGTATTTTACTTAGAAGGAAACTCTGGCACAGCAAGTTAATTTGTGCAAAGTAGCAAGGCCGTACCCGCCTTGCTGTCACTAAATTACAGTGAGTCTAAAACCTCCCACAAAGCGGGGATGAGCTCCTGTATTTAATCTCAGATAGCTGAGCAGAAGACGCTTTGAGAAGCTGCATGTTTAATACTAAATGGCAATTTCACTGTTAAAAGTCATCTTACGTACACTTCACAGGAAATGATTCCACTAGTCTGTTCACCTTCTAACACCTGAGTTCACACAAGCAAGTGCTCCATCGTTACTTTACAAGGTGACCCATTTAACAATTTCATGAAGATCTCAACTCGAAATCTGTCACTCAGATTGGTGTGTCTAATTAAATGGTTTAATGTCAAAACATCTATGGATAAGAATAAATAACACAGGAAAGGTGTAAACGCTGGGCACCTTGAGGGTGCGACTCAGGTTCTCCTCTGCTTGGATGGGTTTTCCAAAATGACTGCAGCCTCCAACAGACAGTGAAAATACTGGAGAGGCAAAATTACATCTGACAACACTTAGAAGTCATCTAATGTCCAGGGCCCAGCGTGGGAGGCCACTTCTGGGCTGCTGTTCTCCAGCACACAGACAGACATTGAGTTTGTACTACGGGCTGGCATGAAACGAGATTGTGCGTGCTCCGGGGCAGCTGAACTAATAATGCTGGTTTCAGTGGCTCGGTGTGGACTTCCATGTGGACTTACACAGTCACTTCTTGAGGTCTGAGTTACCTCATCCTCAAATTGAGGAAGTCAGAGCAGATGCTCGCCAGGGACCCTTCCAGCTTGGACATTCCAGAACTATAGACCCTAAAGTTCAGTGAGGGAAGAGGCTTGACGGGGCAAGCTCGGGTTGACACTAGGATGGCAGTGAGCAGAAAAATGGTCCTGGGATATTCATGGCAATATCATTTGTAATAAAATACACTTTTTAAAACACTAGATGCTCATCTGTAGGGAAATGAGTTAATGCACCGTGGTACTTTCCCACAGCTATTTAACAGAATAATCAAGATTCACCTTCAAGACATACTGTTAAGTGGAAAAAAGCAAGCTGTGGCTTATAACTACAGGAGCCCTCTTTCAAAGTACAGCTATCTATTTTGTATAACCAGACATAAAGTCTGCAAAGAGGAAAACCACTCTATGGATAGATGCTGACATGGTTTGGCTGTGTCCCCACCCAAATCTCATCTTGAATTGTCCCGCCATATTTCCCACGTGTTGTGAGAGGGACCCAGTGGGAAATAATTGAATCACGGTGGCAGTTTCCCCCATATTGTTCTTGCAATAGTGAGTAAGTCTCAGGAGATCTGATGGTTTTATAAGGGGAAGTCCCTTTCAGTTGGTTCTCATTCTCTCTTGCCTGCCACCATGTAAGATGTGCCTTTTGCCTTCCGCTATGATTGTGAGGCCTCCTCAGCCATGTGGAACTATGAATCCATTAAACCTCTTTTTTTATGAATTACCCAGTCTTGGGTATGTCCTTATCAGCAGTGTGAAATGGACGAATACAGGACACCTTCGGTAGGGATGAGATTTGGGATAGGAGGATACTCTATGTTCCTAGTAGACTTTAGCATTATCTAGAATTTTTTTTTTTTTACTAGAACAATACATTCCAATAATCATTAAAAGTAAATAGCACCTGGGGTGCTGGTCCTGTGACTTCACCTATTCAAGCTTATTTGGTGGACTTGGCCCTATGGCACCGACCTCCCCACGCTTACCCACAGACCCTGATGTCCAGTCACCATTCTCCACCTCAGTGTCTTTCCTCTGGAGCAGCTTCTCCTGGCAGACATGGGGTCCAGGAGCACTGGCCTAGCCCAGAAGCTGCAGCCTGATGTGGCCATGGCCCACGGCTACACCTCCTCCATTCTTACATCCCGGCCTTGCCAGAAATTTTACCAGATGGTGCCTTGTCAAAGAGTTTAAAAACTTCTAGAAGATCAAGCTTTCAAAATGTATCTGTCTTAACAGAAAATTTCTAGTTTCCTGAAAAAAATCACAGATGAACATGCTAGAGTTTCTTAAAAAGTAAAATAGAAAGCTCGGCAGCTTTCCTGGCCATGCTGGGTGATCGCAGTGGATCTGTGTCTGGTCCCTCCTTCTAAGGCAGAGCCTCAGGGACAGGGAAGACACAGCTGCTTCAGGAACGTTTCGCCGGGTGGGTGGGTGGTAGAGTTAGCAGAGCTGGACTTTAACAGAACCCCACCTTGCAACTTCAACCTGGCTCATCAGCTCAGCTGCTTCCCCAGGAGGTGCCAGCTCAGAGGAGGAGCTGGTGCCAGCCTCGGCCCCAGAACCAGATCCTCCGACTCGAAAATAGCCCGATTCCTATCGCTCCTCCCCGCTGGCTGGGATACCACCATTTGTGCAAAATATTTAGGTACATATTTCACACGTACAGACTCATTAAAATAGCCCATTTTATTTGGAATGTCATAGTGGAGTAAATATGAGTACAGTAGGAAAACATAATCAGAACCAAAACATAATCAGAATACAATCGGAAAAATGAGAAGATATAAGCAGAATAACTCAGTAAGTGAAAGCAGTTTGCACTTTAGGAATTGGTGAAGAAAGTGGAGTGTGACTCAGAAGGTCCAACCATCTACCCTACATTCCAGCCCTGTGTTCCAACTGCTGCAAGATCCTGCCCCAGTTCAAAGCCATGCGGGAACGTGAGCCAGGAGACTGGAGATCCCACACACGGAAGGAGAAGCTGAACTCACTTAAAGTGGAACAGCGTTCTGTAAGGCGGGCAGACACTCAACAAAGCAGGTGAAAGTGACAAAAAATGGAGAAGCTGTGAGGGGCTAGGAGAAACGTAGGGCTCCCCTTATTTTATCGTATTTTCCCTCTTTGGTTGTGAGGACAATCCATCCTGGTTCTAAAATCCGTGGCCCACCACGTGGACCCCACAGGACCCACAGCCACAGAGGCTGGGGTGGCACTTCCAAGCCTGGTGGCTGCAACAGGAGCAGCATGTCCACCCGGCTTTGAGTCTGCGACCCTCACTAGCCTATCCCTGGAGTTCAGTGAGAAGAGCCAGGACACCCTCAGCTGGGGCTGCCCAAGCTTGCTGTGGATGGGGAGCTGTTGAATTCTCCGATCCCACTCTCTGAAACACTAACACTCGGTGCTTCTCCGTGTGAAGCAAACGCTCCCTTTTTGAGATTCGCCCTCCAGTCTATTGCTGAGACTTTACCTCCAGTGACACTTCAGTTTCCATGAGCTTCAGTCGCTGCGTTTCCAGCCCGTTCCTCTACATTTCTGGAGTAATTTTGGTTCCTCTTTGCACAGCTTACTCTCCGAGCCCACGGGACTCATCACAACTCACGAGACACCATCGCCTCCGAGGTCTGTCCGTGCCTATGTCAGTGACTAGATGACGGTTAGCGATGCGAGGTTTGGTCCTGCAAGGACTTAGAGAAGTTGTTTTGTAGAGATTGCAGTAAAAGAGCCCAGAATATTGTCGGAGTAAGGTCCAAGTGAAGTTGTCAGAAAGTCAGGGCAGATGTGCAGTAAGTAGCCTGGTGGGAAGGCTGGGCTGTGGCCGGCAGTCTGGGACTGTCCCTGTCTCCCACGTTTCCTAGCCCTGCCATCCTGGCTCTGTGCCCCACCTGTTGCTCAAGTCTCCTCTTCTGGAAACTAATGCACTAACTTTTAAGGGCCACCTGAGGTGCCACAGTGAACAAGGCAGCCTGGGCCCCCAGACGCTGTGGGAATGACAGGATGTGCATGCACGCCTTCCTCATCCCAGGGGGTTGACACGTGTGCACTGCCTTCCTCAGGCAGTGCCAGAGGACCCCCAGTAGCACCAGGAAGGCTGTGCCAGTGCTTCAAAGTGGCAGCTGGGATCCAATAACAGGTAAATACAAACAGAAGTGGGAGCACTGTTTCTCAGCTGGGTGCACTGTGGTTAGAAAATAAAGGCTGAACTAACTCTACATTTAGGAAATCACTGAATTTTTCCCCGAGTCATAATTTATTCTTTTTCTTTGAGACAGAGTCTCGTTCTGTTGCCCAGGCTGGAGTGCAATGGCTCAATCTTATCTCACTGCAACCTCCACCCCCTGGATCAAGCGGTTCTCCTGCTTCACCTCCCGAGTAGCTGGGATTACAGGCATGTACTACCACACCTGAATAATTTTTGTATTTTTAGTAGAGATGAGGTTTCACCACGTTGGCCAGGCTGACCTTGAACTTCTAACCTCAGGTGATCCATCCTCCTCAGCCTCCCAAAGTCCTGGGACTATAGACGTGAGCCACCGTGCCTGGCTCCTGAGTCATAATTTAAAGTACATTTTTGTAATATGTTTCATGGATACTTGAAAGGTAAGCATAATCTATTTTCAGGGTGTAGATTTTTCTTTCTCTACATATATGTCATACACATGCACATGCATGGACATATATGTATGAGTATATCAAATATGCTATATTGTGTGTGTGTGTGTGTGTGTATGTGTGTGTGTGTGTGTGTGTGTGTGTGTGTGTGTATTTGCCTCTGATTTGTGATATCCTAACAGCAATGAGTTAAAGATTCCTAACTTGGTAATCCTTTTTCTCCTTGTATTTTCTGCAGTTTTTGCTTCATAAATTTTGATGCCATTACTTGATTTATGAAGATGCGTAGCAGTGAGCTCTGTGCTGTAGACTATACCTTCATCATTATAATAAGGGAACTTAAAGTGTTTTTGTTGAATTTAACCTTGTTTGTTATTCATATTGAAAACTGATATTAAAACAAAACAAAACAAAACCACCGAAATCCTTTTATACCCGACTTTTTGAGTTAATGTTTCACAGACACTTTATTTAGGGTGCATTTCTGAATGCAAGTGGGTCATTTATGCTTCTTCCCTCAATCTGAGAACTTTGTGACGGGTGCTCCCCTGACATATGCTCTGTGACTCAGCCACCATGGCTACCATGCCGGGCCTCAGCCTTGTCACCAGGCGTCACCGCACAGGTCCTGGTTTTCCTGCTGCCTCTTTCTAATCTGCTGCCATCTGGCCTGGTTTCCTAGTTCTATGCTGAGTGTGCATGTTCCTATTCTTTTAATGTGGGCCATCTGTAACTGGTTTTAATTTTAAAGTTTTATGGTCAAAACAAACATCTATTTCTTGATTCATCAACTTTACACAGACTCCCGTCATAGCCTCATCCGAAAGATGAATAAGTTAGCGCACCCCTTCCTCACCACCTTGTGTTTGTGGTTTGTTAGATTAGAATACTTAGTTTTTCTACCAATTCAATACTTTTGTATTTGACTTACCAAGTTGAAATGCTCTCTACTAATTTTCTGCTTGCAGAGTTGAAGAAATGAAAACAGACTCTTCTCACCTCATCTTCCACTGTTCTAGCTTTTGTTACATTCTTCTGAGAATGCAAATGCCCAAGAATAATCCCACATTCTTTGGCTTTGGTTTCATATTCAAATAGACTTTTTCCATTTTAAAATAAAACCAAAGTTTTCTACTTCTCATGGTCTTTCCATTTATCCCTTGGTTTTCTGGACTGAGTGGAAAAAAAAAAGTGTTTTTTGTTTTTTTGTTTTTTTTTTTGTTTTGGTTTTTTGCTTTTTTTTTCAGTTTTTTTTTTATAGGATCATTTTCCATCTTAGAGGCCTGTGTCTTCTGCACAGAGACATTCTTTTTTTTTTTTTTTAAGAAAGGCTATGTTATTATGCTGCTCCATTATCTGATTTTTCTCATATTTAAAAAGTCTCAATTTTCTTTCTCCTTGAAAACAACCTTGGCTCTGTATTAAATCCTCATGGATTATGCCACATGGTGTTTTTCTCTTTTAAAAATTCCATTTGGAAAAAAAATGTACGTATTATAACAGACCAGGTGGGCATGTGACAGGCATCTACCGGGTATCCTCCGCTTTGGCCTCCCAGCCCAGCCTGACCTCTAAGAGCCCACAGCAAGTGGACAGCT
This sequence comes from Cebus imitator, assembly GCF_001604975.1. NCBI lineage: Eukaryota > Metazoa > Chordata > Mammalia > Primates > Cebidae > Cebus > Cebus imitator. Next base: position 465,125 of record NW_016107704.1, on the reverse strand, counting down.
CCAGGCAGTCAGCAAAGCCTCCCTGGGAGCCGCCTCTGTGGGTGCCTCGAAGGGGGGCGGAGGAGGTGGGGTGCAAGCATAGGACCAAAGGGGTGTGATAGGACAAGGAACTGGGCGAGCTGGTGGGGCCCGGGGCCCCATGGGGAGACCCTCACCCCACCTGCCTTCCCTTCACACACTGGGGATGGGAAGGAAGCTCTGAGTTTCTGCTTGCACAGCTTCCTCGGGCCGCCCTGGGGGTTCCCAACCTGCCCCACACCACAGAGACTGGCTCCTAGCGGCCCAGACCCAGAGGGAAAGCAGTGTCAGGCGGGGTGGGGGTTGGGGGGAGGCAGACGGTGCATCATGTGTGATTTCCCAGCTTTGAGGGGAGCTCACAGAGGCGGCTTTGGGGGAACCGGCAGATTTACTAAAGAGCACCATATTTGAAACAGCCTGGCCCCAGAAGCTGATCAGAAAAGAATGTTTCCAGCCCAAGAGTAAGATGTAAGAATGTGCTGTGAACCTATGTGAGTGTGAAAACACATGGCTCCTAGGTCCTACAGAAATGCCCTTAGGCCCACAGATGATTTTTTTTAAGTTTAAAACTTTACTTCACATAATTAGTTTGATAAACCTACAGTTTATAAGCAAAGTCCTGGCCACTGCCGTCTGCTGTGGTAGAAGAATAAACTGAAAGGCAGATGGTACCTAGGACGAGGACAGCCCCGAGGCTGAGGGTTTGCAGGTAGCCGTGGAACACAAAGAAACGGCAATCCTGGAGAAGGGGCTAAACTCCACCGGGAGAAACTTCCACCCCGCCTCCGAGTCCCAGAGCTGCAAGCACCAAGGGGATGCTACGCTGAGCAAATTCTTAGCCACTCCCAAGGGCCCGGACCTTGTAGCAGAGGCTTCTGTTTGCTAATAATCACTCCCCAAGTCAGAGACACGGAAGGGAAATGAAAGCAAGGACACGCCTCTTGGCGCCCACATCAGACACATGTCCCTTACGTGAAGAACTTAGATGTTTCTGAAGTGACTCACCGATTGATCCAAAATATACAACCATGGTCACCTTAAACGAGTGAGGTGTCACCAAAGAACTGGATCTCATGCACCGATGCTGCTGGCAGCACTGGAAACTGACTCTTACGACTTGAGTTGCGATACCGGTTTCCGCAAGCTTCTGTGAATTACTGTCAAAACTTTAAAACTGAACACTGCAACAACGCTAGGTGAGGAGTGGTTGACAGATGCAGCCCCTCCACCCAGGAGGTGGTGGGTCTCAGGGTGTGGGTCTGGCAGGTGGGGAGGAATCCCAGGCCTGGAATCTACCGTCCTGAGCACTATCTCCTCTACCACATAAGCCAAACCTGATTTGCATGAGGAATTTTCCACTCGCGCTCATGAAGCCATAGCCATTCACAGGTATCTTAGTGTTCCTCAACTGAGTGGAAATTTATATGACTTTGTCAGAAACACTGAGATGTATACTGCTGTCACTGGAACCGTATATCCCAATAGCTCCCCATAACCTTGGGGTGGTTCCTCCTGAGGGCATTTTTGTAATTAGCAGCTAACATCCTCCTTTTCAAGTAGCCTGTGAAGACCTGGTACAACAAGAAAACAAGAAAGCACACCTCACGTGTCCTTCACAGGCTGAGGAATCATTCTGCTGATGCGTGAAAGAACTCAAAGTAACACAGTTCACATCACATTATATTGCATATTATGATTATAGATCATGCTTTAAAACACACACACACACACACACACACACACACACACACACACACCCCTCTCTAATGCAATATATGCAGTAACATGTTACCAGTTCCTGAGGTCTGGAAGATGGGTCATGAAAATTGCGATGCCTGGTGGCAGTGCTGTTCCTAAAGCAACACCCGGGCACCAGCACCCAAAGGCGCCAGCACCCGGAACGTTAGCACCCTCATGTATCAGCACCCTGAGCACCAGCACTGTGATGTGCCAGCACCCTAAGGTACCAGAAGTCTCAGGCACAGCACCCAAAGCTACCAGCATCTTAAGGTACAGCACCCTAAGCACCGGCATGCTAATGTACCAGCACCCAAAGGCACCAGCACCCTGAACATTAGCACCCTCAGTTATTAGCGCCCTAAGGTACCACACCCTAAGCACCAGCACTCTACTGTACCTGCACCCTAAGGCATCAGCACCCTAAAATATCAGCACCTTAAGGCACCAGCACCCTAAAGTGTGTCAGCAGCCTAATGTGGCCCCCTTGCCTGGTGCAGTGTTGCCAGATAAAGGAGTCAGGAACTGTCAAGAGGCAAAGCCATAGCTTTGGAAAAAACCGCAGCTTGCAAAACTTAAAATGAGAGGCCAGACTACAGCTTCAGGAGCTGAGCACCAGTGGCCCTGATAGGGGTTTGCCACCCATGAATTCAACCAACTGAGAACCAAAAATATTTGGGGAAAAAGCCAGATGGTCAAATGCATACTAAGCAGACTTCTTCCTTGTCATTATTGCCTAAACAATACGGTATAGCAACTATTTCCATAGCAGTTACACTGAGTTAGGTATCATAAGTAATCTAGAGATGATCAGAGAATAGAGAAAAATGTACTTAGGCCATGTGGAAATACTACACCGTTTTATATGAGGGACTTGAGCAGTGTACATTTTGGTATCGACAGAGGTCCTAAAACCAGATGTGGAGGGATGACTGTATTGTGGTGGGTGCTCATCTGTACGAATGCTGAGGGCTGGCCAGGGTGATTCAGAACAAAGTTCCCAGGCCCAGGCACTCATCAGATCCCTGCCACTCATGCAGAGACTCAGGGTCCAGATGGCATGGGCAATTCCAGGATGTGGATGGAGGGGCCACCCGGGGTCTCGTGAGCTTCCAGGGTAAGAAACTGCTGTCCCAGGGAGCGTTGCAGTGGCTAAAAGAGTCACCCACTGGTACATAACAAGCATATCCTTCTCTCTTCCAGTTTGGGCCCCTCTCCTCTGGTCTCTGAGCAGCGTTTCTGCAGTGACCAGGGAAAGGATGAACAGTCCTTCAGCTGACTCAGAAAAGCCCTCCTTCCCGCTGGCCAGACTCACCCCTCCAGCACATGATCCAGACAAATTGCTTGCCCAGAGGAAGCTGGGAATGATGAGTGTTGTGTTGATTTTTACAATCCGTGGAATATCAGATCAATGCCACGTGCTTATTTTCTCAGTTCCAAAAAGTGGCATGGTCACGACGCATACCGAACAGTTCTTCTGTACAGCTGGAGAGAACTGGGCATGGAGGGGCTTGGGCACCTGCCAGGCAGGCCCTCTGTGGGCAGTTTCCACAACATTCTTGGAAACAAGGCATTTCTCAGCATGTGAGGTGCAGCTGCATCCCTCATCTGGTTTGGTTTACTTCAGCATTTACTGGGTGTGCTGCCCTTCAGTAGCCAGACAGACCAAAGGACGGAGTGACTGATGCAAAAAGTGACCACAGTCTGACACATGGAGTTGCCCCCTACAGAAGTGTTCCCCTGTGGAAGTGCTCCCCCACAGAAGTGCTCCCCAGTGGAAGTGCTCCCCTGTGGAAGTGCTCCCCGGCGGAAGTGCTCCCCGGCGGAAATGCTCCCCGGCGGAAGTGCTCCCCCGCAGAAGGGCTCCCCCGCAGAAGGGCTCCCCCGTGGAAGGGCTGGGCCCACGGCAGTTGTGCCAGCACAGTCTTCCCTGTCATCACTCCCTCTAGCCCTCCTGCAGGGGCTGCTGAGTGGGGGCAGCCTAGGCAGAGCATGAAACAAGATTGACATCCATCAGCCAGAAATCCACTTCCAGCTGTCACCTCTGCCACCCATTCATGGAGCAAGCAGTTGAGGGCCCTTCACGGCTGTCTGCAAGCCCTGGTGCAGGGAACACGCTACCCCAGGCAAGCAGAGACAGCCACAGGGCGTGGGTCATCAAAGTCACCAGCCACTGCTTAGGATGTTATTTTTTTCTCTTTTTTTGTGTGATGAGGTCTCACTGTCACCCAGACTGGAGTGCAGTGGTGCAGTCATGGCTCACTGCAGCCTCAACCTCCCAGGGCTCAGATGATCCTCTCACCTCAGCCTCCTGAGTAGCTAAGACCACAGGTACGCAGCACTATACCTAGCTACTTTTTTTACATTTTTTGTAGAGATGGGGTTTTGCCATGTTGCCCAAGCTGGTCTTGAACTCCCAGGCTCAAGCAGTCTGCCCATCTTGGCCTCCCAAAGTGTTGGGATTACAGACATAAGCCACCATGCTCAGCCTTGAAACATTTATCTTGAAGGTCTAAGAAAGCAATGTTTTCCTCCAGTCTAACTTGATTCTGTTCTCTTGGCCTTTCTTGATATGTCTGGATCGTTCAATGCAACCAAGAAACTTCCCACGCTGTTACTAAGGGCCATATATTTCCCTGATCAGAGTACTAGTTGTCTTATTTATATTGCTCTATAATATAGTGTGTGATAACCCCAGACACACGCTTCATGTGTATGATGAAATTCAAGAGCCCTTCTCATCAGGCTTGACTGCCAGATTGTCTAAATGGGCTTCCCATGAGAAGAAGCAATCCCTCATGGTGATGAACTTTTTCTCCACCTTTTTTGGTAACTGGTCTAAAGAAACAAAGATTTCATGTTTCATCGAGACAATTTTCTGTGTTGCCTTTATTAGATTTTCTGATTACTTGGAAAAACTGAGCTTTAGAAGGATTAAGATTCTCACATTCATGTAACTTTCTGTATTGCTTTTGAGGTCTTTGATTATCCCTCTGGTTAACTAGTTAACACGGGAAGCCCCTTTAGACAATCTGGCAGTCAAGCCTAATGAGAAGGGCTCTTGAATTTCATCATACACATGAAGCGTGTGTCTGGGGTTATCACACACTATACTATAGGGCAATATAAATAAGAAAACTAGTACTCTGATCAGGGAAATATATGGCCCTTAGTAACAGCATGGGAAGTTTCTTGGTTGCATTGAACAATCCAGACATATCAAGAAAAGCCAAGAGAACAGAATCAAGTTAGATTGGAGGAAAACATTGCTTTCTTAGACCTTCAAGATAACTGTTATTTTACAGTGACTTGTGACTGTCTTGACCAAGTGTTTTGAACCTTTTGATATCTTTGGGACATTTCCCCAGAACTTTTATCTGGTAAGTTGTGTGGGAGGCACTGTCAAATGATAAATTGTACTGGAACTTCTTTCAGTTAGTTTGGTTTATGAGTTATGGACATTTATGAGTATATTATGGATATACATATTCTAAAAGTTGTATAAATTCATAAAAATATAATACATCAGTCATCATTTTGATGTTATAGTAAATCTTTTATAAAATTATTACATGGATGTTATTATGAATATTCTGATTATATGAAATATATGAAAGTCTAATGACCCTAATATGATCTGTCAGTCATGATTCTGGTTGTTACCTTAGAATGCTGCATGTAATAGAAACAACTAAATTTGTCAATTGAAAACTTTCATCAAATTTTAACCATGGCTATTCTAAGTTTTTGTCATTCACAACTATTGTTCTGAATTCTTCTCTACAAACATTTAAAATCGGCTCTAGTCCAAAACTGCTTTTCATGAAAAAGGCTCTAATAAATATAGGTACAAAAAGAAAGAAAAATAGTACAATCAATCAAAGAATATGCAAATGTACGTTCTGGTTTTGTTACAAGTTTATCATGTTTATTTTCCCCGCATCTGGGAAACTCCTTCCGAAGCTGTTGAGCATGTGCTGCTATGAAGAATCTGTGGTATCCCTGTAGTCCACAGGTTGAGGTGTTTTGTCAGGTGCAGGAAAGACAACATCAGGAAAAAAATCTGAGATCACGCTAGTGAAAAAATGGATGCCACCAAAGTATGTTTTCCAATAAAGAGGCAAGTATGTTCCTTGGGTCTCACATTCTTTGCAACTACAGCTAGAAACTGCCCACTGCCCTAGGAAAGAGCCCCCAAGCTGTAAGAGACAATTAGCACTGGTCTTATAAATGCAACTAAGTAGCTGATTTATGATTAAAGGGGGAGCTTGTAAGACAAAGTAACAAATGTCAGAAGCCATATCTGTTTCTTTCTGCTTGCCAGTATCATTTCACAAAGCCCGGACTCTGTAAAGACCTGCAGCTCTCCAGAAAGATGCTTTGAAGCCAAACAGGACAGAGCGGCACAGCCCCGGAGGCTCCTGCCAGAGTCACTCCATTCCTACAGAGGTAAATCTAGCCCTGCCTTTTCTTACACATAACTTCTGATGAGGTTAGTGGCAATGCCTCTGCCATCTGTGACCCACTTATACCCAAACCTCGCTGTGATTTTGCACGTCCTGAAGCTCCACCCACCACCTGCATAGCAGCTGTGGGCGGAAACCCTGAGTGGGGCGGCCCATGGAACCTCTCTAAGGGGCTGCTCCCAACCATAGGCCTCCTCTACAGTCTGCAGCAAGAGTCCTGAATAAAACTAACTTTAATTATTTAAAGGCTGATTTTTCTTTAGTCAGCATTATTTAATAAATATTCTTTAAAAGTACAAAAGTGGGTGGAAACGCCTGATAGCAATTTTTTATTAGCAGTGGCTGGAGGAGATGGGACCGGATGGGATTGGGGAGAAATGAGAAACTGGAATACCTTTTCCCAAGACCTTAATTCCTTTTTCTTTTCCTTTTCATTTTACCAATAAATAAATAAATAAGAAGAAAAAAAGAAGAAGAAGACAACTTTAAAACAATATGCCAAAAATAGTAACATCAAGCTGGGTGCTGGAAACCTGGCATCTGTTGAAGTCCTCCTGTACTTCTGTGTAACTTCACGATTCCCCCCAAAACAGACCAATAAAAATACAATTTAAAAGCATTTCTTTCCATTGGGATGAAGCATTCTCAGAAATATCTGAAGTCCATCACAAAGCCAGGCGCATGTGGGGTCTGATTATTGGACGCTTTTGCCCCTGCTGGAGAGAGCTGGGTCACCTGGCCTCACAGCCCAGGCCTTGATCTTTGCCTGTCCACCTGGAGGGATGTGACCTCCGTCAGGCCACAAACATTCCAGGACCATGAACCAAGAATCATTGAACCTTATCATATGGGCTTGCTATGGTGGCGGGGGGTGGGGAGTGGGTGTCACATGATTTGAAAAGGCGGACACCCATCCGAAGTCCACTCAATGGCCATCCACCACACCAGGTTCCAGACCGTTGAATTTTCAACAGTCATCAGCGAACAGTGCTGCCTTTGCAGGGATTGCTGTCTAGGAGATGGAGATACAAAGAAGCATGGAGCTCCCACAGATGACGTTAGGTGCAGAGATGGGGTGCTCCCAGGGCACAACACCGGGGCCCAGTCAGAGCCTCTTCCTACCAGCAGTGATGACAGGGGAGCTGTGAAGGCCACCAGAAGCTGAGCCTGGCAGAGGGAGGCACAGGGAACAGCTAAAGGGAAGGCCGCTCTGGTTCAAGTTGGTGTTCAAATAAACATAATAAGTTAAAACAAAACAAAAGACCCAAAGTGAAGGCCGCTGGCCTAGAGGAAATGAGGAGCCTGAGTGGCTGGGGTGCGGGGTGCAAGGCAGGGTGCACACTTACGCATTTGCCCAGTTTTGCATTTGCTTTCTGGAGGTTTGGGACCCTCTTTGCAGAAGATTTCATGATGCTCTGCCCCCCGCCTGTGGATACAGGCTGCCCTGTACTCAGCGCCATGCAAACCACTGCACATCATTTTGAGCGTTCAGACAATGATATCAAATTATACTTGGATGTCACATTATCGGCCAGAATGGAAGGGAATATTTTGAAAGCCTAACAGCCTTAGGCTGCAAGAGTCCCGCAGATGGTACTGTTCCCGCAGTCACAGACCCTTTAACGAACCTGTGGGGCTGAGGCCGCCTCTGTCAGTAACAGCAGTGGTGCCGGCCGTCTTGATCAGTTTGTTATGGCTTGGAACTCATCCTTAAACTAATTGGGAAGTTCTTTTGCATTGTCATCCAGGAAATTTACAGGCCAACAAGGGCAGGATCTACTCTCAAAAAGACATGATTCTGATTTTATCTTGTCCCATGTGTTTATGGCAGCCAACGCCAATCTCATTAGGAGAAAGGTTTGCTGTCACGGAGGTCACTAGCACCCCTCGTGGACAGTTTCCATGGAATGGCCGGCACAGGTCACACTGCAGTGGGTTCTGGAGCTCACTCCAGTGTGGAAGTGGAGGCTGCCCTGGCAGATGCCAGCCCTAAACTGTCCGGGAGAGAAGAGGAGGAGAGACGTGAAAGGAAAGGTTCTGGGTGTCTTTGTTTATAAAGCAGGTATGAGTGGGTTTGCAGGCCAAATAGGGTAAGCCGATTGAAAGGGAAAGGGTAAAATGAGATTTCTAAGGAAACTGTGGGGTGTGGACTGGGATCACTGCTGGGGTGTGGGAGCAGAGGGTTCAGGGTGTTGACCTCCAAAAGTGAAGGTGCATGCAGGCAAAGATACATTGGTAAGAGGGAGGCAGGAAGCTGAGGTAAGCTAATAGATTGCTTCAATTTTCCCCAACAACTGGAGATGAGGTCACCTGCTCAGAGACTGGGAAGGGCCCTGGGGGGAGAAAAGAAAGTTAGGTACAGCCCCTGAGGGGCACGGGAGCCGTGGCACCTGGCAGGAGCATGGGAAATCATGACTAGCGGCAATTCTCACTCTTCTTACCAGTTTATAACACCTGTTAGCAGAGCCTGAGCACTCTTACCTCCTATACCTCTGCTTCTGTCCTTAGCAGGGGTCTAAGATTTTGACATCGACCCTTTGGAGTAACGGCTTCAACTGCAATGAATTCTAAACTCAAGATTCTCTCCCTAAGGGCCACCTACTCAAATGGAAGAGCAATAGGTTGCCTTTTCCATATTCAGGTGCTAGGAAATAGATATAAGTTACCAGCGATTCATCACGGTCTTACCATCCAATGGTATATAATTACTCTGTGCTCACAAGCAGCAGCTGATATTTGTGGAGTAATTAGAAGGTTCTGGCAATCAGTTCTTTTATGTGTCAATTAAGACACTCAGCCATTGTTCATTAGGGTGTTAAGAAAGTTAATGAATTTAAGCACAGGTCTATACTCACTGTAAGAGTCACCGAGGGCATGTTTATTTTCCTGTGACAGTGTGCCTTATTCAACATGAGAGGGAACGTGTGTAGCTGGGGCTGGCACGCCTAAGACCAGTAATATGGAGCTGCTGCCAAGCAGTGCCAGGCTTTCTTCATAAATCACTTCCTCCTTTGGGGGCACTTCAATATTTTATAAACTTGTCACATGAAATGTTAAACCACCTCACCTTTATCATGACAGTTTTTCCATACAGAGAATGAGAAAATATTGCAGATTTTGAAGTTCCTATCCTCTTGTTTCTGCAACCAGTGAAGCATTGTTCACCCAGAAGTCTCAGGTTAGAAACTGGAAATCTTTGTGTTTACAGCCTTGCACTGCAACTTACTTTAGATCCAATTTCTGAATTATATCATTCACAAAAACACAATCTTGGATTAAGTTTCCATCACACTTGGAGAGCTCTGAGAACGCCCTGAGAGTGTCCATGCTGGGGAAGCTTTGGCAAGATAAGGAGAGCTGAAAGGGGCACCCTCCCGCCCGGCCACTGCACTTCAGGCTGCCCTGCAGAGAAACTTCTGCGCCATCAACAAGGAAACATGTTTACGGCAATTATTTGCAAAAGCGAACAACATAACACAAAACAAACCAAACCAGAAGCAACGTGAACATCTATCATAAGAGAATCGACAATACTCTCACGGCGGTCTAGTCTCCATTTACGGCAGCGGTCCCCAACCTTTTTGACACCAGGGACTGGTTTCATGGCAGACAGTTTTCTCATGGATGGGGGTGGGAATGGTTTCAGGATGACTCAAGCACATTATATTTATTGTGCACTTTGTTCCTATTTGTATTACATTGTAATGTATAATGAAATAATTACAGAACTCACCATAATGTGGAGTTCTCAGCTGTTTTTCTGCAACTAGACGGTCTCACCTGGGGTTGATGGGAGACAGTGGCAGACCATCAGGCATTAGATTCTCATGAGGAGCGCACAACCTGCATCCCTCGAGTGCTCACTTCACAATAGGGTTCAAGTTCCTATGAGAATCTCATGCCACCACCCATCTGACAGGAGATAGAGCTCAGGCAGCGATGCCAGTGATGAGGAGCGGGCATCGACACAGACATCGACATCGAAGCTTCACCTGCTTACCCACCAGTGACGGGGAGTGGGCATCGACACGGACGAAGCTTCACCTGCTCACCCACCAGTGACGGGGAGTGAGTATCGACACAGACGAAGCTTCACCTGCTCACCCACCAGTGACGGGGAGTGGGCATCGACACGGACGAAGCTTCACCTGCTCACCC
>NW_016107704.1:447553-454176 GCF_001604975.1 Cebus imitator | reverse complement strand
AACGGGGAGTGGGTATCAGGAGTGGGTATGAATACAGATGAAGCTTCACCTGCTCACCCACCAGTGATGCGGAGTGGGTATCGACACAGACGAAGTTTCACCTGCTCACCCACCAGTGACGGGGAGTGGGTATCAACATGGATGAAGCTTCACCTGCTCACCCACCAGTGACGGGGAGTGGGTATTGGGAGTGGGTATCAATACAGATGAAGCTTCACCTCTTCACCTGCTCACCCACCAGTGACGGGGAGTGAGTATCGGGAGTGGGTATCAATACAAATGAAGCTTCACCTGCTCACCCACCAGTGACGGGGAGTGGGTATCGACACAGACGAAGCTTCACCTGCTCACCCACCACTCACCTCCTGCTGTGTGGCCCGGTTCCTAACAGGACATGGTCTGTGACCCAGGGGTTGGGGACCTTGACTTAGAAAAGCACTCAACAGACAGTTCTGAAAAGCTTTGTAAGAAAAAGGCAGCACAGTGGGTGATTTATGGGTACAAATATGATCCAACCGAATAATGTACTCGTTGTTAGAAATAGGTTGTAGGTTCCCAAGTGATAAAAACCATGGTGAAACTTTTGGAATAGCCAGACCCCTTGACCAATGCAGAACAGCTGATTTTCTAGTTATTTATCACCAAAGTAAGGCTAAACATATACAAGTAAGCTGACATAAAATCTACTTCTATGATATTATCTGTTTCACCATCAGAAAATTATTGGGGCTTACAGAGTTGCGGACATTTGGACTTTACATCTTACATGATGGAGCTGAATTACTTGTCTCAAAGCATATTCAATCCAGTAGGTCATTTTGTTCTGTTCTTTCTTGGATGCTACTTCGAAGCGGTGATCTCCACTGAGATTTTCTCAAGAGTCCTGTGAAGTCATTCTGCATAGCAGGGCCACACTTGTAATGTGTGTTGCTTGGTGATTTTCACATTAACCCTTTACCTCTGCCACCTTGCTATTGCCCCTTAGTGGCATTAACAGATTGGATTCCAGCTCCTCCTGTCCTTTTCTTCCTATTCCTTTTAATTTCTCCAGCAAAATATATCCAAACTCAAGGGAAACTCACAAAATATCAGGATTGCCTGTCTTGAGGAAAGTGAAGACCATTCAATATTTTTTTCCTGGCAACAAAAAAATCCACTCCAAGGTGTGCAAAACTCTAAGACACCATCCACAGTTCATCCTGTCCAGACAGCCGCCAGCATCGACAAGGCAGGCCAGGGTCACCACCCGCCCCGCCCTCAAAGCTCTGTGGCTCATGTCAGTGTTTCAGGAGGTGAGCGCTCCTCTCACCTGGAAACAGGAAGGCGAGAGCGGCTGGCTGGTGATGGGAAGTTCAGAGGGAGCCCAAGAAGCTTTTTTCTTCCAGTTGTAAAGTTCATGAACCACCACCCAGCTGCCAGTCACGATGGCAAGAGGAAATGAAAATAGAATATCTCCCAGCAGAACTGACAACATTGGAAAATCCCTCAAGACCTGTACTCCCAGAACCGTAACTGATGAAGGGGGTGGGAGGAGGAAGGGGCTGGAAGGGGAGAAAAAGGGGCGGGAAGGGAAGGGGGTGGAGCCTAAGCTTTTTAACAGAGGGGAAAATCAGATGCTCATTCTTTGTCAACTGCCACAAAGGAGGTCCTTGGTTTTCAATTTCTGTGCAATCCTGGCTAAGAGACACAATTTTTAAGACATTCCTCATCAGTTGCCAAATATTGATTATTCTGTTTAGTCTACAATGAACCGGATCATACTTGTAATATTATTTAGAAGCAAATAAATCTGCAAGGCTGTCGGTGTCTCTCCCTAATAAATCATGTGCGGCCCTTCACCCCAGCTGCAGCCTGGTGTGATAATTGGTAGGTAACCAGTTTGGTTTTTACACTAAAAAGTGCTTATGTCCCTTAGATTTGTAGGCATGCGTAGCCAGACGCCAGGAGGAACTCATGCCTTATTTATCATCAACATCATGCAGACAGCGAAAAATCTATACATTAGAGATAAGCATCACACTCTAGAGGTATTCAAGAAAATTCTAAACTTCCTCTCCGCAAATGTTAAATTAAAAAACAGAATAAGCTTTTTCATAGGAAACTACTACTGACTCCCTTTAAGCTTCTAAGATGTTCACTGAGGGCTCCTCACAGCTTTCCAGGCTAACGCCACGCCAGGACAATCGCCCTAGGTACTCGGGTCTTGGGTCTGTCTCCTGTGATGCTATAAAGGACTCTGGTGACAGTTCTGAACTTGACAAACGCTGCACCCATAATAGTATATTCCCTGTTTAGATGAACTCCAAATTAAACTCATATGCCTTTGGTTATTTTTAAATTTGTACTATTGTCTCATAAAGAGAAACAACTTTGATTATGAAAAGAAGGGATTTCTCATTGTGAAATAAATAGAAAATACAGAAAAGTATACAAAGTAAAATAAAAATGTCACCCATCACTCAGCGAGAATCCCTTGAATGTTTACACCCTCCTAGAATTTATATGCAAACACATCATATTGTGTTAATAATTTTTAAATGAAAGTACTACTTTTTCTGTATTACCGCCTCCTGACCTGCCTTTTGCATTTAGTATGTGTGGACATTTCTTCCCTATCAACGAACATACTGAATACATAGTATTTTATTGTTAAATATTCAATCCTATATGAATGTACACATAGGTTATCTCCAGTTCATTATTATTATTTTAAATAAAATGACAGAAAGAGTAATTACAACTCAACAGTCCTGAAAGCCACTGTTTTGGAGGAAGTCCCCCAGCATTTGCAAACCCATCCAGTGAATTCCCCCGCTGGTCACCCAGTGGTCTGGAAGGCAGCAGGGCAGTGGCTGGGAAGTGGGGCTCTAGAGGAAGATCTTGAGGGGACGGTCCAGGGAGAAGAAAAAGGTCTGAGGCCAAGAGCAGAGACCCTGGAGCAGGAAGGCCAAGGCGGGCCCTCAGCACAGAGGAATTCACTGTGAGGACAAGGAGCGAGAATCGTGGGGGCAGCCGCGGCTGACACTCATGTGGTGACTGCACTGTGCCTTGAGCCAGGCGCCACCTTTCAGGCCCAGTGTGTGCAACTGTCTGACTAGGTTGGCTCATTTAACTGTCCCCATGGTCCTGGACATGTTACCAGTATTGTTGCCATTTTACACGGGAAGAAAAAGAACATGGCTTAAAAAAAAAAAAAGTCACTGGATACCATGATATCTGCCAGGAAGACGGCAAACTTTTACACAGAACTAGAAAGATATCAATCCACAGAGTTTCAAAAGAAAAGTATTAGTAGAGAAATGTTTGAGTCTGGCAATGGAATCTGCCACTAGGAAAATTTCCAGAGACATTGAGGCCGTCCATCACTTCCCTGCCAATGGCTCTTGGGAAATATTCCCAAGCTTTACACAGCAGGTATGGAGTTACAGCCTAGAGATGCAGGTCTGCGTGTCTGCAAGATGAGTGCTCCTGAAAACACCTACGGGTTTCCAAGTGTGGACAGCTAAATACAAATTCTAGCAATATCGCTTCACTGGAAATTGTGGAAAAAAATCAAGAGTAATTTTTAAAGCGACAGGGAGAGGGGGAGGAAAACATCCTAACATCAGAAATAAAATTTACAAGAATTAGCAGATATTTATAAAATTCATGACAAGCCAAGTATCTGCAGTGAGTCATTCAGATTTAACTTGTCTAAACTTATGGCTTTGACAATTTTAACATTTCCTCTTTTCTTTGATACTTCTCATGGTGCTATTCCATATGTAAATAGTTTTAAATCTGCACAGCACTTAAAGCTAGAATGCAAAAACACTTTAAGCACATAAACTTAGAAATACGAACTCCAAGAAATCCCCTGGGTAAGGATCCCTAACTGGATTATTTGAGCACAGCTGCTAAGCAAACACACAGCCTTAGACATTGTGGAAACCCTTAAGCCTCCCATTAAGGGAATTCCCATTAGAGCTCGTCTTTTAAAATCTGGGCCCTGGCGTTTCCACTGTGAGCTCACAGAGCAGGCTGGGAGTCTGTGAGCTTCACTTGTAGGTTTTGCTCTGAGTCTAAGTCAGGCAACCAAACGAATAGAGCAGGTATGGCAAAGACGGTAAAAGAGTGCACTGTGTGATTCAGGAATATCAGGTTCAGGGGACCCCATGGTCATTGAGACCAATCACGTTCTGCAAATCCCTCTGTCTGTGTCAACGCGGCCTCCACCTAAACGTCTCCACATAGGAGCCACTGCATCTTCGAAAGTTCTGAATTTGAAAGAGCTAAGTGTGCACAGGGCCTGGCTCCACGCAGCCTCCACTTGCGATCCTGTGGTATCAGGAGGGCAGGTGGGACAAGCCCAACCCCTCTTTCTGTGACACAGCCAAGTGTTAGAAAGCCTGCCTTCTTCATGCTGTGTCCTTCCTCCCATGTGGGTGACACCAGCGCCTTCATTGTTTCCTGCAGGGCCTGCTTTAAGATCACGTATTCATTAAACATTTAGGGGACACCTACCAGGGCTGGGCCTGCACCATGTACACGCACCAGTGCCCAGGGCCCTGACGTCCCAGGGGGTGAGGAGCAGGTCCCCAGCATTCTCGGTGGACATGCTCTTCATGGCTTCTTGTCCTTGGAAGGCAGGATGTGGACTGGACACAGTGACTGCGGCATGGTCTGACCACCACAGAGAGACCTACCTCATGGTAGATTCTGCTGCACCCTAAGAAACCATCTGAAGGAACTCTAGCACTGTTAAAAATTATGATTCAAAATGAACACGCTGCCCTACTGCTTATTTTGAAAATAATTTTCAGCCTACTATCTTTTCACTGGGGACTAGGGGGCTCTCAGTACCTAAAAAATAGTTAAAATCTGCCAAAGTAGCAGAGAGGAAAACAGACTGCTCAAAGACGGGCTGTGCAATTAATCCAGAGAGTCTTTCTATCAGAAAAATGAAATTAGATTCCCATATTTCTCCATATACGAAATCAAATTTAGTCTACGGATTTGACAAAGGAAAGACAACCTACATTCTTAAGTAGGAATACATTTTCTAAAAATTCAAAATAAAAGGACAAAAATATTGCAAGCGAAAAACTTTCTTCCTACAAAAGAACTCACACACAAAGTTAAAGACAGCAAACTCTCTGAAGATGCTTGTAGCATTTGTGACAAAGGGTTGATTTCCAGAATTTATAAAGCCCATCAGCAAAAAGACAGCGACCCAATGGGAATATAAACAAAGGGCATGAACTGGTAATTCACAAACAGGAAAAACAAAATGTCCAAGTACGTATGTGAACAGATGCCCAACCTCACAAGTGATGGGAAGGCACAGACTGGAATATTCCATGCTTTGAGTTGGCAAAACGTTTGAAATGTCTGGAAGCCTCAAGGAGTCCCCCAATGTGTTGACAGACTCTCAACAGAGAGTGATTGGCAGTACATGCTAGAAATGCACGTGTGTCACGAGCGACTCCATGCCTACATGCAGAACGGCCGGGCACGTGCAGCAATGTCCAGCAGCCCGGATGTGGCGGGAATTGGTGTGCCCATCAGAAGGGGCACAGGTAAGCAAAATCAGGGACGCCTGAGGGAGAAAAGGCGGGTTGCAGAAAAATGTGTGCACTATAATTCCACTGATGAGACTTAAACACACAAAACCGTTCTGTGCGCTGTTTATACACATTGTTGATGCACACGTTGCATATATGTAAGTTGTAAAATGTAAAGACGTTGATAAGGTTTACACTTCGAATCCAGGACAGTGGATGGCGCTGGTGGAAAAGGAATGGGTGGTGGGTGCCATTGAGAGCCCTGCAGAGGGATGTGAGCTTTATCTTCCCACGATCTGAAGCACGTGGACTACGTGTTATTCCAGCTGGGCAGGGCCTCCAGCGTTATGTCTGAGTTTTGACTGCTGAATGTCAAGTCATCCTCTGCACTTTCCTATATTTAATTTCCTGCCACACAGAAAAAAGGAAAGGACAAAACTGAAATCTATGTTAAACTGGCACTCAAGCGGATAATTTAACAGCCCCTGATTGCAGACCGACTAACTGAATTAGGATCACTAGAGCCTGGTGTCCTTCACTGATGTGCTGAGTAATCATCCACGGCTTAGGTACCCTAAGTTTGCAAGCCAGGAGCAGTCAGACCCAGCAGGCGGCTCTGTGCCACCCCTCCAGGGCCCTGCCCTTCAAGGGCCAAGAGTGAGGTTAACAGCAGGCACAGAAACCCCAGAAAATCGCTCTCCCAGGAGTTCCATCTGAGCAGCCCTGTTTCCAGCATTCTTCTGCTCTCACCCTACCAGCCCTAACAGCTGCCTCAAGAAAGGCCAGGCTGAGCACAGTGGCTCACGCCTGTAATCCCAGCACTTTGGGAGGCCAAGTCAGGCAGATCACCTGAGGTCGGGAGTTTGAGACCACCCTGGCCGACATAGTAAAACCTCGTCTCTACTAAAAATACGAAAATTAGCCTGGCATGGTGGCGGGCGCCTATAATTCCGGCTACTTAGGAGGCTGAGTCAGGAGAATCGCTTGAATTCGGGAGGTAGAGGTTGCAGTGAGCTGAGCTAAGATCATAACACTGTACTCGAAACTGGGTGACAGAGTGAGACTCCATCAAAAAAAAAA
>NW_016107704.1:411751-447543 GCF_001604975.1 Cebus imitator | reverse complement strand
AAAAAAGAAATCCTACAGCTGTGGGCTGAGCACCGTTACCCCTGAAACAAATAGAGCACCACCACTAACGCTCTGCACAGACTGCGTGCACGGGGCTTTTCAAACGTCTGTCTGTGCACAGGAGTGCTCAGACGAAGGCAGCTCAAGAAGAAATTTCTTCAACAAGAAACACCGAGTTCTCTGATTTTTCACAAAAACATGTATCGTTTAGGGAAGCCTTGGTGTGGAATTCTCTCCAGTGCGGGTCTCAGAATTGTGCCTCTCAGGAGAGAATGCATTTGGATGGTAAAATACAAAAAGTCATGCTAAACCCCAACCAAATCCATGAGTATTTCCCTTTTGCCTCCTCCCGACACACACACGCAAGGAGCTGTCACTGCTCTCCCTGCAGTGGCCCCGGCCCCCCGGAGGGGACGACGGGGAGGACGGCTCTCGGCCATGTGGCCTCCCAGGTCCTTCATCCGCCCCTCATTCCTCCTCTGCACTTCCCTCCACGGCACCTACCGACACTGCACACTGCGTGCTTTTTATTACCTATAATGTCCACACAACGCATCATTTCATTACCTCTTAGTCCCATGCTGGCAGGGATTTTTCAGTATTTAGTTAACAGGTGAGCGAGGGGCTCTGTGTTCCATCCATGCCTGCAAAACACTGAGAAGCCAGATGCACAAACAGGCCCCGTAGAATGGGAGCGTTCCCAGAGCAGAGGCACACGTCCCTCTGACTAATGGCGCTGAAAGAATCCAAAATTACCCAGCAGGGAGTGGAATTCTCCCCAAGACATTTGTCACAGAGCTAGAATACAGGTATCAAAGCACCTCGAGCACTTCCCCAAAGACACTCTGGTAACAAAAGAGGACAAGACGGCCTGCTGCAACACACACCCAAGCTAGCGTTTATGTACTTTATTTCTGCGTATTCCTCTAGCAACTCACCCAAGGCCCTGCAGCTGGGGCCAGCTCCGTGGCCCCCTGCCAGCCAGCGTTAGACTTGCAAGCTGTCACCCAGAACACGGTTCACAAAGGAAACTTCACGGCTCCCTCCCCCTCACACTGCGGGACTTGAAACTCACAGTGCCCAGCGCAGGCCAGGGCCCTGGTGCCATTCCCCCAGGAAGGGCTGGAGAACACTGCTCTCATCTGCAAGCATGCCCACCAAAAGCCCAGCAACCAGGCTGAAGAGCAAGCCCGAACCCACTTGGGCACACTTCCGATGGCAGCTGCTTTTGCCAGGCCACACACAGTTTTTAACAAGTGTGTAACATGAACAACACAGTGGGGCAGATGCTTGAGGCCACACACACTTGCACAGCAGCAGAAGGCGCTGGTCCTTGTTATAACAACAGTGCCGCCTCATCTACAAACAGCTGAGGGGGCTTCTCGGGGAGCGACCGCTGTCTCTTGTAACCCTTTGATGTACTGAGACATGCATATGCCGACACAGCATGTCGGTACATGCTCACGCCCCTGACCCGGCGCCGTGGATCCTGTGAGAGGGATTCTCTGCCTTCCCCTCTTTAGCTTTTTACCCGGAGGACTTTAACAAGCCAGGCCCACAGCAGACAGGCTCCGGCTGGTGGTCAGCGCACCGCACCATCTCCCGTAGCGGCAGAAACACAGAGAGAGAAAATGAGAGGCCTGAATATCTTCCCTTTCAATCCAGCTTCTGGCACTTTCCGAGCATCTATCTTTCCTTTCGGCCGCCGAGTGCAGTGCTGGGGTCCTGAGCCATCCCAAGGTCACAGCTCTCCATGTCTCGAATTCATACCCTGAGCGCCTGGGTGTGTCCCCCGGGAAACGGGTAAACACCCACCCACGAGAGTGTGGCCACGCCCTTCCACACAGCACTCTGCATTCATGAAATTCCATCCACCGACCTGGATTTTAATTTTCAAAAAGTCTCTGAGGACAGCCAGCCCTGTGGATGCAGTGGCCTCCAGGGGCTGGTGGCGGGGTCCCTGGCTCTCTGTCGGGGAGACAAAGGCACCAGCTCCAGCCAGGAAATCCTGGTGCTCCCCGTGCCTCTGAGCCATGCTGGCCTCGCTGCAGACCTGAGACCCAGTCTGGGCCTGGGGAGCTGGTGGGAGTGGGAGAAGCGCTGCTGGCTGAGGCCTCTGGGGGTAGGCAGGGTCCCGGGGGCCTGCGTCCTTTCAAAACACAGGCTCTATGGTGACACACTTAAGAAAGAACAGTGCTGGGCCTCAGCCCCCGGGGACCGCCTTGGAGGAGCGCCGCCGCAGGGCGAAGGCTGGAGAGCCACGCAGCAGGGCCCGCCCTGCGGGCCAGGCCCAGACACACGCGAGGGTCCTTCTGCTGTCCCTTCAGACCTCAGGGGCATCTGCTTGAGGACAGTCCTGGGGAGAGCAGGAGGTGACACCCGGGGTGGGTGGGCAGGTGCAGGGCTGGGTGTAGCTATGGATTTAAAGTGGGAGGTCACACTTTTGCCTGCAGTCCAGGTGGGAGTCTGCACCTGGCTCCAGCTGAAGACTCTGGAGGCAGGACCTTCCCTTCCTAAAGCTTTGGGTACCTGGGCTGGCCACCCTCAACTCTGGGAATGGCATCTCCCTCTGCCTGCCTTTCCTCGTGGGTGCACTGGGCTGTATGAGTCAGCTCAGGCTGCGTAACAAATAACACAAGCTTTCAGTTGAAACAGCAGACATTCATTTCCCATGGTTCTGGAGGCTGGAAGTAGAGATCAGGATGTTGGTAGGGTTGGCTCCTAGTGGAACCTCGCTCCTTGGCTTTGGGGATAGTGTCCTTCCCCCCTCCTCATGTGACCCTCTCTCTGTGTGTCCTAATCTCCTTTCTTTCACTCTTGTTGCCCAAGCTGGAGTGCAGTGATGCCATCTCAGCTCACTGCAACCTCTGACTCCTGGGTTCAAGCAATTCTCCTGCTTCAGCCTACCAAGTAGCCGGGATTACAGGCACATACCACCATGCCTGGCTAATTTTTGCATTTTTAGTAGAGATGGGGTTTCACCATGTTGGCCAAGCTGGTCTAGAACTCCTGACCTCAAGTGATCCACCTGCCTCAGCCTCCCAAAGTGCTGGGATTACAGGCGTGAGTCACTGTGCCCGGCCCCAATCTCCTCTTATCATAAGGACACCAGTCAGATTGGACCAGGACCCACCCTCATGACCCCTTCATCTTCATCACCTCTTCCAGGACCCTCCCTCCCGATAAAGTCCCATTCTGGGGTCCTGGGCTTAGAGTTCCAACATAAATTTGTGAGGGCACAGTTCAGTCCATAATAACAACAGAACCCCAAAGACCAGGTTTCCACCCAGTGTTCCGTTAGAGAACAAGAGGGTGCTAAGACAGTGCGGGGTGCTGCAGCAAAGACGCTGAGAGCTGGCAGCTCCGCATGCAACGCTGTTCCGTCTGCCTCGGGTTCGTAAGGCCGGAGGAGCCGCTCAGGCCTGCCAAAGCCTCCCTAGTGTGTCATGGTTTAAAAATGATCTACCGAAATGTGGAGGTTCTAATCCATCGTCTCTATAACCGGTGACTCAGAAAATAGACACTAATTTGGAAATGAGATGTCAGGCCTGACAGATATTAATGCCGCGGCTATGGCTGCCCAGTGAGGACACGAGGAGCGAAACGCAGAACATCACCCGCTCACCTCTGAGCCTCTAAGAAGTATCCGTGCTGCGGCAGCTGCTGAGACACACTTTTCCTGCCCCCGTCACCTTCTGCCTCTGCAGATTTCATTAGATGGTCCTTCGGGCAAAGAAGGCAGTGCACAGCTAGGGGGGCAGAGCCTTGGGACGCATGCAGACAGCTGGAGCAGGCAAGGCCACACGACAAGAACACCGAGTTCTCCTCTGAGCTCCTACACCCACCAGCCATGTGACCGGATCCAGACTCACCTACTGAGGCGAATTCCCCATTTCAGCATCTGGGTTAAGGACAAAGAAAACTCAACGTGTGTTTTCCTGTTTTCACACAGTCAACCCAACACTCCTGACCTCATATGTCTGAGATGTATCAGTTGAGAAATGCTGAGTGTATGATAGAACATATTGTTTGCTGGGAAGAGCGATGGCAAGGAAAACTTAGCCACCCTCCCCCCAGATAAAAAACTACTTGGGGCATTCCAAAGTGGCAGGACAATGTGTAAATATCATACACCTGCTGAAACAATTCTTTAAGGTATTTGACCCTGCCCCGTGGCTCCTTCGTGGAGAATACTTTTTAGGTTGTTTGTGATCAGTGGGAAGCGGGCACCAGCTGCCTACTTGGCGTGTTTTGTGTTATGAGAAAATACCAAACACCTGTCTGTTAAAAATGATCATCTACTCAGAGAGAATAAATGCCTGGATCAGCGTCTACTCGGGGCCCTCAGCCCGGAATGCTGCCAGCCCCTGAGGCTCTCAGATCAGAAGGCTGCTGCCGCCCCAATAGACCCACTTTGCTGTTCCTTTTTTTTTGAAATGGAGTATTGCTCTGTCACTCCAGCTAGAGTGCAGTGGCGCAATCTTGGCTCACCGCAACCTCCACCTCCTGGGTTCAAGCTATTCTTCCGCCTCAGCCTCCTAAGTGGCTGGGACCACAGGTGCATGCCACCATGCCCAGCTAATTTTTGTATTTTTAGTAGAGACAGGGTTTCACGATGTTGACCAGGATGGTCTTGATCTCTTGACCTCGTGATCCACCCACCTCGGCCTCCCAGAGTGCTGGGATTACAGGCGTAAGCCACTGTGCTTGGCCCACTTTGCTGTTCTATCTGGTTGTCCGCTTCTCAGTTCCTTCAGTGCTGCCTGGGTGGGGGTTTCTACAGCTGAGCTGGTTCTCGGTACACACCAAAGCATTTATCCTACTCCGTTCTCTCGTGCAATACATTTCACCTGCAGTCGCCACAGTGCCTAGGGATTTCTCGCCAGTGGCAACCAATCAGTTCTGCGCAGACACCAGCAAGATGTCCTGTAATTCCATTCAAATTCCAGCGCTGCCTCAGATTCCATCGGCTGAGGGCTCAGCCCCAGAAAACCACCCCCGACTTCAGATGCCAGTCGCAAGCCCCAGGCTGTGGTCTGTGCTTTTAACCAGCTGGCTAGAAATAGGGGTTCCTACAACCCCCTCCTTGTGTTCAACTAATTTGCTAGCGCAGCTCACAGAGCCCAGGGAACCATGTCATCAAGGTCTGCTGGTTTGCTGTAAAGGAAATTGCAGGACACAGATGGGCAGCCAAATGGAGGCAGGGTGGGGCATGGGGAAGGGTGTGGAGCTTCCATGCCCTCTAGGCAGTGCCACCTGCAGGAGCCTCCAGGTGTTCAGTAATCCAAAGCTCCCCAGCCCCAGTCCTTTTGGATTTTTATGGAGGCTCCATTACATGGACACACTTGATCAAATCATTGGCCATTGGTGATAAACTCCACCGTCAGCCCCTCTCCTCTCCATGGAGGTTGGGGGTGGGGATGAAAGTCTCAACCCTCTAATCCTGCCTGTGGTCTCTGGGGTGACCAGCCCCATCCAAAAGCTACCTAGGGGCCCTCAGCCGCCAGTCATCCCATTAGTGTACAAAGGGCACTCATTCCAAGGGTTTCAAGAGGTGCATATTAGTAACTGGGGAGAAAGATAACATATGTATATTTTATCAAATAACATATGTATATTTTGGTATCACAAATCTAAGAGCTGGGATACTGCCTGCTTCAGGGATTGTCGGGCACACTCAATTATAATGGGAGAATGGTCCAGTTGGAAGACACCTTAGAGGCTATTTCAAACTTTCGCACACCGAGAATGTTCCACAACATCCTTCACAAATGCACATCCGCATGTCTCGGTGATGCAAGCCCGACTCGCAGCTTTCTAGCTCTGTGCAGCCCTCATTGCTGTGTGCTCTTTGCTGCAAGGCTTCAGAGCAGCGTCGGTGTGTGCGTGGATGCTGAGGATGAACTCACCTCCACGCCGCCTGACCCTACTCCCACGTGTATGCCTAGCTGGGGGGCTTCATTTCCCATGCAAATGGCCTCGGCAGGAGACAGACCACACAGGGGCTTCCTGTTGAAGCTTTTAATGCAGATTCTCAACCTCTGCAGCTGTAAGAAGGCAGCGGCTGTGTGTGGAAAAAGCAGACCCAGACGTGTGCAGTGGTGTGTGCTCGACATTCTGCCCCCACCTGTCCATGCCAGTGAAGGTGCCAACAGTCCCTGTAGATCTACAGGAGCCTGGAAATGTATCATTCGTCCCAAGGGCAAGTGATGGGCAGGGGGTGGTGGACAGGGTGAACGAGACATATCTGGTCAGCTTTGTATAGACTCTGGAACTCTAGAACCATGTGAAGAGATTACCTCTTAGGAAGGGAAATTAACAGCTAGCTGCAGGGTGCAGCGAAGGCACTTGCCACTCCCGGCTTCAGGAGGCTGAGATGGGGTGGGGGGTGCAGCCGGGGAGGGAGCGCAGGCCAGGCTCCGCTGCCCCAGGCAGGAGGAACTTGAAAATTAATGAATGAGTGTTTTGGACTCTGCCTGATCCTTGCCACAGGCTAGTGAAGGAGAAGCTTGTTGGGAAGGATGCTGGTGTGGGATTGGAAGATGCTGGGCAGTGGGGGCAGATCATCCTCCATGGGGCCACCACCTCCTTGGACCCCCACGTCCTCGGGTCCCCCACCTCCTCGGGCCCCCTACCTCCTCAGACCCCTACTTCCTCAGGTCCCCCACGTCCTCAGGTCCCCCACCTCCTTGGGCCCTCTACCTCCTCAGACCGATACTTCCTTAGGCCCCCTACCTCCTCGGGCCCCCACCTCCTCAGACTTTCATCTCCTCAGATCCCCATGTCCTCAGGCCCCCACCTCCTCGGGCCCCCACCTCCTCGGACACCCACCTCCTGGGGCCCCCACCTCCTTGGACACCCACCTCCTGGGGCCCCCACCTCCTCAGACTTTCATCTCCTCAGATCCCCATGTCCTCAGGCCCCCACCTCCTGGGGCCCCCCACCTCCTTGGACCCCTCACTTCCTCAGACCTGCACCTCCCTGGGCCCCCACCTCCTCGAACACCCACCTCCTGGGGCCCCCACCTCCTCAGGCCCCCCACCTCCTTGGGCCCCCATCTCCGTCCTCCTTACTGTCTGCACTGCCTGGCTGGGAGCTGCAGGGGAGCCTGGCCTCTCCTCCTCCTCCTCTCAGAGCTTCTACCCACCCCCCACCTCACAGACTAGGGCAGGAGGCCGGGCAGGGGAAGGGGGATGCTGAGTGAGGAAAACAGAGAGGGCGGTGGAGGTGGCCACACAGTCTGCATCAGAAGCAGAGCTGGCACGCTCCTTCTGAGTCCAGCTCGGCCTAAGTCAGCGAGAGGGTCGGGGAAGAGAGGGGCATTCCAGTGAGAAGGTGCGGGCCAGCCAGGGAAGGGAGCCGCTCCAAGTGGCTGTGGAGGTGCCCGTCCCATGGAGAAGTTGGCTTCCTGGAGCCCCACTCCGTGCTACTGCAAAGGGCGATTCCATCGGCCTAGGTTTTGTTAGTCATGTGAGCCGCACAGGGTTGGCGTGCAGTGCAGTGCTGCAGACACGTGGGTTGTGCTCCCTCCCTGTGTCCTCCGCTTCTTCCCTGGGTGGGTGCTCACCAGCCCGGGGCCCCGTCCCAAACCTGGAGGTCCCGGGGATTCCCTGAGTTCTTGCCGGCCTTGGAGGCCCCAAGTCACCCCACAGGGCACACACATGCATGTGACACACTCCTCCCACACAGTCTCTCTCAGCCCCTCTTGACTCTCCTCCTCCTCCTCCTCCTCAGATGCTCACCCTCCTGGGGACCTGTACTTGGTATTCCCCAGACATCCCTGGCTGCTTCCTGCATGCCCAGCTCTGAGCTCGCTGACCCAGGCACCGCCCTCTGTGCCTCTCATGACTCTGTCACAAGGTGGGTTTCTGCATCTGTGCTGTCTCCCCTTCTGTGACTGAGGATGGCAGGTGCCACCTGGGTCTGAGCTCCTGGAGCATTCCTGTGCCTAGAACTTGCCAGGCGCGCAGCGGCGATGAGTGTGGTTGATCTGGGATATTGCCGGGACGTCTCCAGCCCTGAAGCACGAGAAAGAGAAGAGGGACAAGGACCATACGCAGGGGGTCAGGAACTCTAGCTGAGAACTGGTCTAAAACAATGGAAATGGGGAAGTCTGTAAATACAAGCTCTGCTCCTTGGAATCATTCAGAAACTGGCCAAGGGCTGAGATGCCCCTCTGGCTCAGTAGACTGTGATCGAATTCAGAGGGAAAAGCACAATCTCTGGGGGAACAAATTCTATTTGCCTAAACAGAGGTAAGGCTGCTGACACTCCGGAAAGTGTGAAGTGTTCTTTTGTGACTGCAGCCGGCCTCTGCATCCCCTAACTCAGCACCTTGCAAAGTTTATAACCCTCACACTGTGTCCCCGCAGCTGCAGGTGATGGCCGGCCTCCTGGTTCAGCGGTGAAACAGCGGAGCAGCAAGATCTTACAGCATGACTTCCGCAAGCCAGCAGGAAGTTTTGTCAGCCCTGTGCTGCTTCCTGAAACCTCAAAATGCCTGCTTCCAAGTCACCTGTTTGCTCATTCCAAGGTGAAGGCAAGACCAGCGCCCTCTGGCCAGGTGCATTCAGGAAGGGGTGAAGATGACACAGGAATTCAGATGAGTTCCAGGGAAGCCAGCTGCCAGGGTCCCGTCAAATGCACAGTCGCAGGAGGGTTTCCCCCGTCGGCCAGCTGGGCCATGGTCTGCTCTGTAGCAGGAAACAGCTGAGAAGAGCCTGTAACCCCACAAGGGAGGCAAAGCTGCACTGCAGGGCATGGAGGAGGTGCAGGGCATGGAGGAGGTGCAGGCCAGCCAGCCCTGACAGATAACAGATGGCAACAGGGCCCTGGGGCTTGGCTTCTCTGCTGGCCTGGGTGTCAGGAACGGCTGGGCAGCCACCAGAGCCAGGGAAAGAGGCATCCACGTGTCTGAGCTTGGAATCAAGGTATTCCCAAGTTTTCTGCGTGAAGCCCACACGTTTCCATTTTCCACCACAGCCAGTTGGATCAGACTTTGCACCATTTCCAGCCTAGTGAAGTCCAACACTTAGCCAATTTGGTGATTTTATGCAAAGCCAGAGTCACAGACTCTAGGAAATCTACAGAATGAACAGAACATGTCTTCATGACGATTCAAGGTCAGGCCCTGTGGAGCAAAGAAAGCATGGAGCACAGAAGCCAGACTCCTTGGAGAAGGGGCCCCAGAGGACAAAGGGGCCAACACAAACTAGGCCAGAGTCCCTGAGACCTCGAAGGCGACACCAGGTCCATCTGTACCTGGATATTTTAAATCTTCCTCCACAGGCTCTATCAGTGCCTCATGTGCGTTTGCTAGAAGTTAGATAAAATCAATGCTTATTATTTTAAATAAAGACATTGTTTCTAAATATTTTAATCATTAATAACCTGTGATCTTCTAGATGGGCCAGGTTAGCAAATTAGGCAGTATAGCCAGAACCTGGGGCCTCAGTGAATATGATGAAGACACCACGCAGTCAGCAGCCTCTGAAATGTGGGTCTGAGAAGCGCATCCACAGTCACCAAAGAGCAAGACTAGAGCACACATCCTTGACACCCACAGCTTCACATCCAAGAATGAGGGGACACACTGAAGTCTAGAGAGGCAATTTAGAAAAAACGGAAGAGAAATCTTAAGAGACAGAAAGGCAGAGAGAGATCTATTTTTTTAGGTGGAATCTCACTCTGTCGCCCAGGCTGGAGGGCCCTGGCTCTGTCTCCACTCACCACAACCTCCGCCTCTCGGTTCAAACACTTCTCCTGCCTCAGCCTCCCGAGAAGCTGGGATTACAGCGCATGCCACTGCACCCGGCTAATTTTTGTATTTTTAGTAGGGACAGGGTTTCACCATCTTGGCCAGGATGGTCTCGAACTCCTGACCTCAGGTTATCCACCCGTGTCGGCCTCCCGAAGTGCTGGGATTACATTCATGAGCCACCGCGCCTGGCCTGATTAGTTTTTAAATCTTATTTTAGAATTAGATAGTAAAAATATAGGAAGAAAGTCACTTCAAAAGGTGACATTAGCTAAGAATATTAATGGGTTATTAAATATTTAAATTAATTCAAAGGTGATAGACCCATAATGATGATGAAGGTTACTGTGGAAGCAGATGATTCTTGGTGTTGGAGGTCATTTACTCAGACCCTTGTATTTTAAAAGAAGGACTGAGACTAACAGAGTTAATTGATTTTTCTCAAAGGGAAAGCAGGGCTCAGAACCCAGTCCTCCCTCCTGCTGTCCCCACACCATTCTGTGTGGTAATTACCCTCTCCTCTAACTCTCCCCATAGTTTTCTGCTTGTTGCTGCTGGTTTCTTGGTGAAATCTGGATCAAGTAGATGGGTACTATTGGGGTAACGGTGGCCCAGTCCCTATCTGCTGCGTTAAGCCTTGTATGTGCTGCTGAGTGGGTGAATGTTTTTGTCCCCTGACTCTGCACCTGGATTTATTTGCTATGAAATGCAGGGCCCATTCCTACCGACTATGAACAATTTATTCTGTGGCTTTAGTCACTGCAGAGGGCAGAAACTTTTGGATACCACTCCCTTTGTGTGGCGTTAAAATCACACTCCTCTTTGCTGGCAACCGTTTCTGTAGGAAGTGCGTGGCTCACTAGAGCAAAGGGGCTGGCTGTCACGCCAGACTCAGGCCAGATGTAGGGCTCTGTCTATCTTGTCCATGGTTTTACCCCAGTCCCCAGCTGGGGCGACCCAAGCACTCAATAAAGAATTATCTACGCAAGGGAGGAACAGTCCTCATCAGGCCGAACAAAGAGCTGCCATGTCGGGGTCTACGACAGCACTCAATGGACTTTCTCTGCCCGTTAAATGCCTTAAAACTAAAACTTTAGTTATAACTTCAGAAAATTAACCTCTGTAAAGAATCAATAACATACTTTAAAATGTGTGGAATGCTGTTGGAATTTTCTTCTTATATTAAACACAAAAATGTCCTATATTTATATAAAAATCACTGTTGACCTTTTTATATGTTCTTCTACAGCTGTCTATTAATACTATGACATCGTATTGTAAAAACAAACACAGCAACTCAGATGCGTTTAATAATAAAATCACGCAGCAGTTTGAAACTTCATCCACAGGGACGTAGTATTAACTGTTGTTGTTATGAAAGTTTATCACCTCCCTACAAACGCATTTTGACTGTTATTTAGATTGTGTTAACGTGTTGTGTTACTACAATAAAGCCCTTATTACTACATGTATTGTGGTTGTTCAACAGTCGTTAGCAACTATGAAACTGGGAAAACCCCCCAAGCTGATTTGCCTATGAGCTATGCCGGATCGTATGAAAACAAATCAAGAAGTTTGGGATCCTCCACATGGAGACGCTCACTTCCCCAAAATTTCAAGAGAGATCACTGTCAGAAATGCACTAACCCAACAAAGCATGATGAGGAACCCAAACTCTGGGAAATACCCCTTGCCATGCTCGAACTTGACTTCTCATGCTCTCCTGTGCCGTCCACCTTCCTGTAGGAGCCCAGCCCTGAGCCCCAGCCACACGAGACCTCAGTCTCCCTGAGGCCCGAGGTGCACGCAGTGGTGACTGTGCCTGGGACCACCTTAGTGCCTGGAATGGTTTCTCAGACATAGGGACTTGGTCTCACCTATTTTTGCATTTGCCACAACATGTATGTTGGAAGAATCTTGAATAAACAAAAGCAACTGACAGTGTTTTAAAAACAACTGACAGTGTTTTAAAACACAGGCTCATTATTATTCAGGTAGGGCAGGGCAACAGGTCAGGAGGCAACTGCCATGGAAAAGAGTTTGTTACTCACAGATCCCGGGAGAGGGGCTGCGCCCTGGGGACCACTCGGGGACGCACTCAGCGTGTCTGGAGGCAGAGGGTGCACGGGGATGCGTGGGCAGGGGCCTTTCACATGGCTTCCGGGGAAGGAACAGGTGAGCTAGGCTGAGCCTGCATGGGATTGGCTGGCATGGGCCTTGCTGCATGGGGGTTGCCCTTGCTGGCTGGTTCCAGGCCCTGGGGAGGATCAGGGCAGGAGGGTGTGGCCCAGAGTGGTGAGAGTCCATATAGGAGGTGGTGGGATGGCCTCTGGATTGGTCAGTTTGCATTTGAAAAGTGCATTTCTGGGTGAGTTGCCTGCTGTGTCTCGGTGAGGGGGCCCTGGGGGAGCAGCCCCTCCAGGGCCAGCAAGCCTCCCCCACCCCCCACCGATATCAAAGCATCAGATGTGGAAAATGACAAGGCCCAGCTAGTGCAGGTGGGTAGAGGCCCCTTCCCAGCCCTTAGGCTGGTGTGCTGCACCCTCCTGATGCCATGTTTGATGCTGTGATCTCAGGGAAGGGGTCTGCGATGGGTGTTCAGGTGACAGGCCCCACCCTGTCGCTCACTCCCCGGGGGAGCCTGACTCAGGAATCTCAACTCTTAGGGCCTCAGCCTCCTCATCTGTGAAATGAAGGGGATGGAAGGCGCTGGCCTGTGTGATTTCAATGAGCCCTTCCAGCTTCCAGATTGCCTGAGGCCCATCTCATAACCTGGAGCATAGAAAATCCATAATCCTGTGCTTGCCAAGGAACCCAGACTCAGGGCCACTGAATTCTAACAAAGGTATGATTCCCTCAGCCAAAGCCGTGGAGGAAGGGGAGGTTTGCATCCACGCATACTCCTAGGTGGCCTCAGATGGGCCCTGGGTGAAGGCAGCTCTTCACGGGGCAGCTTGCTGGCCTCTGCAGCGTGGACTCTTGGCACGAGTGCTTTCCGGACTTACTGTCCCAGCCTACAGCCCGGGCCATGGCAAAACCTTATGTAGAGACACTTTGCAGCTCCTAGAAAGATACCGTGCAGGGTGTTCACCCCTTCCTAGGGCAAGCTCTCTAGGAGGACCGCAGGAGATGTTTCTCGCAGGGCTCGGAAGAGAAATAGAAGTGTTTATCTACACAACTGGGCTTTGTTTATTTATTTATTTTGCTTGTTTGTTTTTTGTATCTCCTGCGTGCCCTGCCTTGCTCCACTGCTTGAGAACCCAGCAGTCTCAGAGTCAGACCCAGGCCCACGTTCTGCGGGGCTGCGGCCTTTGGACAGACACCAGGGCTACTGCGCTTGGGCCCAGCTTCCTGCCACTCCTCCTCCTCCTTTCCTTCACCCAAACAGACACACTCAGTGAGTGGCTTAGCTTTGGATTGAATATAGGTAAGTTTACTGACATCTTTGGGACATAAGATGGGGTATCAACAAGGAAATACTCCAGAGATGTGACTTTATTTAAATGAAAGCAAACCACTGCATGAGAAGCTGATGTCAAGATGTAATAGACTCAGGGCTGAGCTGGGTGAGGAGCTGGAATTCACGCTTAGAGACCTGTCTGTCTTTGCTGCATAGGAATAAGCCACTTATTTTCTTGATGCTCAGTTTTCTTAATTCCAAAAGTTGAAGTAAACAACTTTCATTCACCTTACATAATTATTTAAAATAATATTATTTTAGGACTAGTTTCAAAATAAAATATAAATATTCCTTAAAATTGTACTTTCATACACAAGGATCTACAAGTCTAAGCATATTTACCAACCCCAGATCTGACATAACTAAGCCCATGCACACTTGCAGATCTGAGCCAAAACAAGGAACCAGGACCTCTTTTCTTCCTGTTAAAAAAAAGTGTGCACATTGTGGGGAAGTCACAGATTTTCCTTCAAAAACAATGTTCTACCCATGAGTAGGTCAGTGATTTCTAGAACCCTGTATTTCATCTTTTTTCTTTTTAAAAAGAATTACATGAGATACACTTAACAGCAATTTCTCAACAGATTGTAGGAGCAATTGCACAGGCTGGTTTGGGTTCTGATCTGATGCACTGACTACACGTGATTATCAGCGTGTTTGGCTTAGCTCACTTAAAAAAGGGCAACCTTGAGCACGGGAGGGGTGAGGAAGAGTGTTGGATGGGAACAGAGCTTGTTTCGGCCCAGGATGATGGAGAAGTCCTGGAGGTGGTGTGATGGCTGCACACTGTGAAAATACTTCACGTTGCTGAGCCATGCACTGAAAAATGGTGACAACTGCAAATCTTAAGCACATTTCACCATCATATAAGAAAAAGCAAAAACAATTTTTTAAAGGGCAAACTGCTAGCTCTGGATGAGTTTTATTCTCTTCACCCAAAACTTTACCTTTTAGTAACAGTAAAAATAAACATAAGCTTCGTCCTATTTTCTCCCCTTTGCTTCTGCACTTGCAGAAAATTACACACCCCCTTCCCCTCAGTGCTGGAAACACACTTGGGAACGGGAGCGTTCAGTTTCCTTGGGCTCGACACATCCTCAAACACAAGATAAATTCCAAACAAGGCAAGCTTTAACCAGACACGCTGACCTGCTCTTGGCACCACTGCGAGACCTGTGCTCATGATCTGTGAGATTCCACTCTGCCCAGAAAACAGCTTGCCCCCGGTCACCCAAGCTTGGTCATGCCAGTGATTTCCCTGCAGTAAATAAAAACTGCCAAGCTCTCTGACCCCCATTTCTCATGAGTCCCCCTTACCTTTCTGAGGAACAGTCTCTGCAGCTTCTTGTGTGGCAGCCTGATCATCATCTTGCGCTGTGTAGGGCCCGGGGCCCGGGCTCCCCTCGCCAGCTGGCCATCCTGCCAGGGCAGTGCCAGTCCTTTTAACACCTCCGGGGCTGCTGCGCCCCCCCCCCCACGTCACCAGGCAGCCACTCCGCACAGCCCCCCTTTCTTCCCGTCGCCCCTTTCAGGCAGCCAGGATTCCTGAGCCCGGAGTCCTGCCCCTCGTAGGCACCAGCTGTGAAGTGAGAATGCTCTGACTGCAAACAAAACCCCTGCTTTGCAAACTCAGAAGCAAAGGACAGAAGCCTAGAGAACCTCAGCCCCGAGGCTGGCCATCTCCTCCCATTCGAACGCCAAGTTACTCATGCTGCTCTGAATCCCAGCAGGCTGGAACACAACATCTGGCAGAAGCCGGCAAAGCAGAGCATCACGTGGAGGCAATCGAACGTCAGAAACCGTCAAAGACGCTCCGAGGGGCAGGCCTGAGGTCCTTCCACCGCACACCTGCCCACCTGCCCACAGCCAGGCTGGAACGTGCCTTAGCAGCACTTGCAAAGACACCTCAGTCCTTCTCTATGTCATTTAAACTAAAAGGAGGAGGCAGTGGGAGGAGGAAGGTGAATGAAAATGGTTGCTTATTTCTTTGGGTGGCGCTGGGTCAATGAATGCTCATGGAGGGTGCAGGATGGCATCTCCCTTGTACTACCCCTTCAAATGACACCTCCACGCGAGACAGGCAGGTGCGTGCACACACACACACACACACACACACACACACACACACACAGAGACACGCTCTCTCTACAACCTCCTCCCCGGCTAACTCAGAGTATGTCCCCTCTGGCTAACATAATATTTGCTTCGCTTTCCTGATCAAGACTGAGTTCCCACATTTCCAGAACATCAGCCCTTTCTCACTGGCCATCGAGCCCTGCCTTGGTGCCACCAGAGGTGTTCAGGGCTCCGTGTGATTGGCAGCCGCTGAGTGCAGGTGGCAGGTACAGAGTCAGACCCAGGACACTCGTGGAGAGCTTCCTTTGTTTATTGCTGTAGCTTCTTGTTAATACATAAACTGCCTTCTCCTCTGAAAACTACAGATGCAACAGAAGAGATCTACCAAGTGACAATCACCTTTGAGGTGACAGACAACAGAGACCATGGCTGAGGATGCAGGTGTGGAAATAAACTGCTGTAAAAACATAGGACGTGAAAAGAAGAAATCAAAGGTAAGAGGAAATTCAAGGCTGAAATGGATAGAAATTACCTTGATTTCGGGCAGTACAGTGCTGAGAGAGGGGCCCTGTCCACCCCTTCCTTACTCCAAGACACTGAGATAAAGAATATTTCCTTCCCAATCAGACAAAAATAGTTGAAGCACAATTGTCTTTTCTCAGGTGGTTGCTATTTTGGAAAACGGGTTCTAGAAAAACAGCCTTTGATCCACTCTGTGGCTTCAAGAGCACACACGGCGAACGTTCTTTCCCTAGAATGCAGAACTGATGGAAACTCATTTATCCATGTCCAGATAAATGTTGCATTCGTGTATGAGAGTGTGTGTGTGTGTGCATGTGTGTGTGGGCGACACAGACAGGCACATACTTTAAGTAAATAACAGCTGAAGAGAGCTGTGGTCAGCCCTTCAGAGGGACAGTCTAAGCTATCGCTTTTACTAACCCTACTTTCCACTATAGGAGCTAAAGTTTTATTATTAAGAACCTACAATATAAAATTTTTAGAAACATATGTCATGCATCTGCCATTATATACACATTTTTTTCTATTCTGGAGCCATTGGCAAATATGACATTCTAAGCAGAACGGTCACACTTCTGAGCTGTTGCTTTGAGAATAGGGCCCGGTTTGTTCATAGGCCAAGTTACGGCAACAGAAGAAAATGCCTCTGTCTCCCAAAATTTCTCAATGACCTTTTGATACTTTTGCTCACGCAAAATAATAATACAGGGAGATTAATAGAAACTAAGGCTCTTTCTAGTCTCACCAAACTTCATATGTGTTATTTTATTTGGGTCTCAGCACTTGCTGGTGCGTTTCAGCCTTGACATCTCTTTTTTGTCAAAGCATCAGGAGCTTTAAAACAATTCCAGTTCTATTTCTTTTCCCTAAAATGAACCCACATCCGTATTTCACCTCTTTGAAAATGCTGGATCTTAAAATACATGTGCAGTCTTTCACAGAAATAAGCACTCCTGCTTCCTGGAAACGCGCTGGTGGTGTCTTCGCACACCGTCTACCGTCAGCGGCAGCCTCAGCTCCTACGGCAGACACGGCTGCAGCCAGTCCACGACCTGGCCCAGCAGCCGACGCAGCGCCGTTCCCACCATTGTACAGAGAGGCTTGCGCTTCGTTACGCCCTGCTGCACGGGATTTCTGAGTGTCGAAGGAGAACATAAAATATTTTCCTTAAAACTTGACTCTGTGGCCCTTCATCAATATTTTGTTTTAATTTTAAAATATATAGTTTTCAGGCTTGAGATCTGGAATTTTTTACTACATTTTTGTTTGAGGTTGTGGTGTTGAGGCCCTGGATTTGTTTCAAATACACAGGAATAAAAATGGAAGGTTCCTTTCTGCTCTCTGTAACTTACTCAATTGCTTGGCAGAGATGTGTCGCTCCTGTGGGGAAATGTTCCCAGTTCAGGCAAATCAGTGGCACCCAGGAATGGCGATTTGGAGAGAGGAAGCTGTGTTTGTTTTGGTGAACAAATATTTTCTCAGGTTATTTTGCACACAGAGTAAAATAAAAGGCTTCTTAAGAAGCTGTGTAAACATCTTCTTTTAAGGGTATATTAAGCTGGTCTAATCCCCAAAGGAAAAAACCCAGGAGTTAAGCAAAGCAATTGAACTATATCAAAAAAAACTCACCAAAGCTGCCTACTGAACATCAGAGTGACAAGATCATTGCAGAGTGCACGAGCACCGCCCCATCATGGTCTGGTTTTAGACTGTGAGGACTTCGGTCTGTTCTATTGTTCCTGGCAACAGAAACTAGCATAGGTTAGATTAGCGCAAGCCATGGGAAAGCTTGCAAATGCCTTGGCCAAAAATGCCCATCTTTCCTGCAGCACACATTTTGCTGGAATCGCTTGAAATAGCCTGCTCACTGGCAAGCCCTCTTCCCATTCCCAACCTGATGGCAGCGTGCGTGGATACTGAGGAGGAAAAGAGAAAAAGAGAATTGGATGGGGGAAATGGAGAAGCAAAGGGTCTGAATAATCCTCACCCTCAAGCATTGGTTTTTGGTATCTGTATTTTCAGTGATCTTAAAAGCAATTCAATCCAAACTGCCATAAGAATTAAAAGGTAATTTTCCAGGACTTGGTACTTCTGAAAGTGCACTAGCAAAATACATCAGGCCTTTGGTCTCTGGGTAAATGGTGGTCATGTGAGAGCTAGTGGGTTTGCCGTAGAAACCTTTCATGTTTAATGGCATTTAATTGCAGGTGGATAAGAGTTTTGAGCTGAATGTTGCCATGGTGATAATGGCAAGGAATTGCCTTTTATTTTTATTTTTAGTTTCGAGACCTAGTCTCACTCTGTGGCCCAGGCTGGAGCGCAGTGGCGTTGTGTCAGCTCGCTGCAACCTCTGCCTCCAGGGTTCAAGCAATTCTCGTGCTTTAGTCTCCCAAGTACCTGGGATGACAGGCATGCACCACCATGCCTGGCTAATTTTTGTATTTTTAGTAGAGACAGGATTTCACCATGTTGGCTGGGCTGGTCTCAAACTCCTGACCTTGAGTGATCCTCTTGCCTCAGCCTCCCAAAGTGCTGGGATTATAGCCATGAGCCACCACACCTGGCCACCTCTTATTTTATGCCATGGGAAATCATCATAACCACCTTGGCTTACTCATCTACCAAATGCATTCTTAAAGACATTATTCGGAAAAGGTCTCTGGCTAATTGGTGAAAGGCAGCCGTCGCTGTTTATTGTCTCCGGCGTTGAAAGCATTGCTATAGTTGTCATGTGAGCCTCCATCTTCCAGCCTCACAACCCAAATGCTCATGCCAGGTAGCCCAAGGAGTAAGCAAGCACCATGCAGCTGAAAGCCTCTGTTTCGTGTTTCCGTGAGACCAGCAGCATCTCAGCCCAGAAGCGATATTGTGTGTCTTCCTCTGAAAAACCCAGCTGTTCATTTCCACATCTTTGGTCCCAGGGAGGATCAGGCGGTGACAATCAGCCTTGCGTTGAAGACATCGCTGCAAGTGTGCAGCAGCTTTCCCCCTCCTGGGCCCCAGGGAGATAGGAAGGTGGGACGGCCCGGCTGCGTTCTCCCCATTGGGAATGGAGTATAAGGCGAGCATCTCCTCATGTCTGAGGCAGTGTGGAGGGTGCCAGCTATCCCCTGCACCCCAGCCTCACAGAGAGAACCAAGAGCCCGGGGAGGGGAGAGCTCCAGATGGGGCACGCTCGTCTCCCAGCCCCTGGACCCCGAGAATGTGGCTGAGGATAGATCTGCCAGTGTCCTCGTGGGAAAGAAGTCATGCAGGCAGGAGTGGGAAGTATCACATGAAGGCCCTGGTGTCACCACAGAGCTACACGGTCTGTCCCATCTGGACCAAGACAAGTGGCGGAAATCTTAGGTACTGGTGTCACCCGAAGGAAACTGAGGCCCAAAGAGGCCACACAGCCCAGGCGCTAGGACAGCGGCATCCACGCGACCTCCCCTCCCTTAGTCTCCCCATGGTTTACCACATTCTCCCTCAGACTCAAAACCAAATCTCCGTCGCTCTTTACCATCTAGCCATGTTGGCTCAACCTCAGCACCCTAAAGGCGATCGGTCTGCATGTGTGTGTGTATGCAGTGTGCATGTGTGTGTTTCTGTATCTATGTGCATGTGTATGTTCATGCAGTGTGTGTGTCTATGCACATGTGCATGCAGTATGTGTGTGTCTGTGTGCATGTGTGTGTGTGCAGCATGCATGCATCTGTATGTCTATGTGTGTGTGCATACAGTATGCATGTGTGTATGTCTATGTGCAGTGTGTACGTGTGTATGTCTATGTGTACGTGTGTGTATGCAGCATGCATGCATCTGTATGTCTATGTATGTGTGTGCATGCAGTATGCATGCATGTGTATGTCTGTGTGCATGGGTGTGCATGTAATGTGCATGTGTGTTTGTATGTCTATGTACATGTGTGTGTGTTTGTATATCTCTGTGTATGTGTGTGTGTATGTGTGTGCATGCAGTGTGTGTTTGTATGTCTACACATGTGTGTGCATGCAGTGTGCATGTGTGTGTTTGTATGTCTTGTGAATGTGTGTGCATGCAGTCTGTGTGCTCGTATGTCTATGCACATGTGTGTATGCAGTGTACACATTTGTATGGCTATCTGCATGTGTGTGTGCATGCTGTGTGTGTGTTTGTATGTCTATGCACGTGTGTGCGAATGCAGTGTGTGTGCATGTTTGTACATGTGCATATGTGTGTGCATGCAGTGTGTCCATGCGTTTTTATGTCTATGTGCATGGGTGTGTGCAGTGTATGTGTGTTTGTATGTCTATGGGCATGTGTGTGTGCATGCAGCGTGCATGCATGTTTGTATGTCTATGTGTATGTGTGTGTATGCAGAGTGTGTATGTGTGCTCATATATCTATGTGCATATTTGTGTGCATACAGTGTGCATGTGTGTGTATGTCTATGCACGTATGTGCACGCAGTGTGCATGTTTGTATGTCTATGTGCATATGTGTGTGTACATGCAGTGTGTGTTTGTATGTCTATATGCACGTGTGTGTACATGCAGTGTGCATGTGTGTTTGTATATCTTGTGCATGTGAGTGTGCATGCAGTGTGCATGTGTGTGTATGCCTATATACTGTGTGGGTGCGTATGTGTGCATGCATGTGTGGGTGCATGTGTGTGGGTGCCTATGTGTGCATGCAGGGTGTGTTTATATGTCTATGTGAATGTGTGTGTGCATGTAGTGTGTGTGCTTGTGTCTATGTGCATGTGTGTGCATGCAGTGTGTGTGTTTGTATGTCTATGTGCATGTAGTGTGTTTGTATGTCTGTATGCATGTGTATGTGCATGCAGTGTGCATATGTGTTTGCCTATGTGCATGTGTGTGCAGTGTGTGTGTTTGTATGTCTGTGTGTGTGTGCAGTGTGCATGTGTTTACGTGTCTATGCACATGTGTGTGCATGCAGTGTGCGTGTATGTTTGTATGTCTATGCATGGGTGTGTGTGTACATGTTAAAGAATGGAGGGAACATGACGTTCAAATTCTCCCACAGCAGTTAGTGTGGTACCCGGCACACGGAGTGTGTAAAGTCATGTTCTTAAGTGAAAGTACCTTGGGAAACTGGCCTCATTTTCCCTTACAGAGCTGGTTTCAAATCACTCAGGATCTTGTACCTGGCTGTAAGTCGGTACCAGGGTTACACCCTGCACTGCGGTCCCTGAGAGACTCACTCAGCCTCACCTGAAAGTGCTGTTCACTCCCAGTTCACAGGTAAATAAATCAATAGCTCCATGGAGAAGAAACAGCACCTTCCCGTCCTGTCCACTCCCAGGATATGACCTTCACTTCTGCCCCAACTTTCAAGAGCCAACAAGGAAAAGGGAACAAGCTATGACCCTGAGCCTTCCACCACGAGATTTCAGGCCTATGGAGACCAAGGCCAGTGCAGAGCACAGGTGGAAACACAGGTACACAGGTGACTTTCCATAGGCCAAAGAAACGGTTTCACATGCTTTTGTGATCAAAGCTGCAAGCATCAATATGACCATAATGAATAAAGTTCAGTTTCATTTGGAAGGCATTGAGGGGTTCCTGTGGTCTCCTCAATGCATGAATAACAGATATACAGCTACTATGGGAGGGGGCATCTGTGATTTACTGTTATTATATTTGAGACAGAGAGATTATATTAAAAATGTCTGGAACTCAGTAACTCAGAAATCTCAGCAGCAGTATCAGGGTCATAGAAGGAATCACATTTCTTGCCGTACAGGTTCTAATTTCCAGGCTTAGCCAAAGCCCATTAGATGGCATTCTCTTAGCATGGAAAAAGCAAGGCCAAGAAGAATTTTAAATTCTTTTGGAGTCATTAAAGGGTGACATTAAGAAAGTGGAAAAATGTTATTTCCACAAAATAAATTGCAAGAGTAAATTACCTTTGAGTTCAACAAATGTCACCATCGTAGAATCACAGTTAAGGCTCCAAAGCCACACGGCTTGGTTCAAATCCCGACCCCCACTTGGCCCTGTCGCGTGCTACAATTCATTGCCTCCATGCTCTCATCTGTAGAATGGGAGAGCGCACCAATGACCGTGCCTGCTTCATCTGGTTGTGAGGGTCAAATTCGTTCAGATTATAAGGTGCTCAGAACATAGTGAGTATTCTGGAAGGATTTACCAAGAAAAGCAAAGCAAAAACAGGAGCAAGGCAGGGAAGCCTGGATTCCCTTGCGGGAACAACCTTGGAAACTGAAGGTTAATTAAGAAAGAGCTGCCAATTTCTTTACCTCCTCCCTGTACAGAAAAGAGCATTGAGAAAAGGTGTTTTAGAAGTAGTAAGGCAGCACACAGATGAACCTCCATGACCTTGCTAGTCCGCTGTTACCAGTCAAGTCCCCAGGGGCCCAAGATACTAAGCAACTGCAAACGATGCCAGCGAAACCAGAGCCGTGCCTGTCCGTGTGCCTCGAGAAACAGGGGTGCAGCCAGCTGTCCTTTCAAGATGGTTTTCAGATCCATGACAGCACGATCGGCCTTGTCTGTGTCCGCCACCAAATACTAAATTCTGTGGCAGGCACAGCACTTTCCATGACCCACTCTAAAGCAGCCTCTGTTAGGGTTCCTGCTGTTCAGCTGGAAAGAATGCGGAGTGTTTCAGGACTCATGGGCGTGAGGAATGCACACGCGTGGGGCTTCTGAGTGCCCTGTGCCCTGCGTCGCTGCCCGCTCTGAGGACCACGCCGTGCTGGGGCTCCACTCCCACTGGGGAGGCCGTGAATGGGAGTGTGGGATAAATGAGGCCGAGCCCCAGCTCACAGCAGGGAAGAGTTCTGGGACCGCCCTCCGCAGTGTGGTCAGGATCATTTAAGGCTAGGGACGTTTTAGTGATGGGCAGAGGGAAGGACACCAGGAGGTGTGTGAAGAGGGAGAGTGGGAGGCTCTGCCCCAGGGTGGCCGAAGAGCAGGGCGCCCCCCAAAGGAGGGTGTCAAGGACAGCAAGCCCTGAGGAGGTGCTGGAACATGGGATTGGATCAAACAGCACGTGGCCCATGTTTCTCTCCTTACAAGGCGGCTCAGTGGAGCTGAAGGAGTGAAATCAGGCCAGTGAGACAGAGGGAGGGGATGCAGGAAGGCAGGAGGAGCCAAGCCTCCAGGCCTAGGTGGGAAAGCAGAGTGGGTCAGGAATCAGGGGGCCAGGCAGGAGTCAGGTCCCTGTCACTGACCACCCTGAGTGCGGCTGCGCTTCCCCAGGACTCAGCCGGGTGCCGTCATGCTGTGAAAACAAACCAGAAGGAGCCCGCAGCCGTGAGCCCACAACCCCTGACGATGTGAGGAAGGTGTGCCGGAGGACTCGGACAGCGGCCACCACAGGGACGCCTACATCCCTGCAAGCACTGGTGCAAACACATGCCACAGTCACATGCCACGTCTTTAGTACATTTACACACTACACAACATGTGTGTGTGTTCATATGTGTCAATGCACTTATGCAAGAACAACAAAACACTTCCACAGCCTTGACGTATCTCTACCAAGTTCTGTCCTCTCAACATCAGCCATGGAGGTGGCATGACCTTCACAGGACCAACAGCCATGGGACGACCCCACCCGGGTCTCTCACCTCCAGCCTGGGGCTTTCTCCCCGCTGGCAGTATTAGGGCAGGTGGCAGGAGGAACAGCCACTGCGCTGTATAAGCAAAGGACCCACAAGTTAGGCCATGTGAAGAGAGCCCACAGCCCTGGAGTGAGCCTCCACGTGGCCGGCCAGCATGGGTAGTGTGTGGCATCTCTGGACTCCTAAATAGTGCTCCTGACGCTGGGCCCACAAAGCTGAATGCCATGAGAAGCTCCCAGATGTCGCCAGGGCTGCAGGTCAGCAGGTGCGCCCAGCACACCGGCCCTCAAGTAGAGGAGGCTCTGGGATGCATGGGGACGGCCCATGGCTATAAGCACAGCCAGCCCTCCTTAGCCATGGCCCCCACACCTGCTCCCACCTGCACTATCCCTGCTGCCCTCTTAGTGTTGGGTGAAATAAGTTCCTTATTGCATCGCAGCTCAGGGACGGGCACCGTGCCCACCAACACATAGAGGCTGGATAAATCCTGCAGTAAGAACAAGATCATGATTTAAACTTTTAGTGGATTTAAATGGATAACCATAATTCTCTATAGTTCTTATTTTCTGAGACCATGATTTAGAAAGTGCTGGCTTAAAGTGGTGTAGAAGGTGTAAGATGTGGATCTGGCATTTAAATAAGAGAATTCAAAGAGCATCTTACTTTTTTCAAAGACATGGGGCTAAGGACCACATTTTAGATGCATGACTGAGTGATTTACTTCATTTGTTTTGGGCTTCATCTCCTCATCTGTAAAATGGCAATACTAATAGTAATACCAGTAATATAAAGAAATAGAGATGATGAAAAATTGGCTGGGGCAATGGCAGGCACGGTGACTACCAGCTCTTCTGAACAGGGGAAGGGAGGTTGAGTATACGCTCTCTTCACAGTGACACAGTCCTCCAGCCTGTTACGAACAAAACACTTTCTAGTTCACTGAAGGTCAATGTCATAATGGCTGTGATTATGAG
Organism: Cebus imitator; assembly: GCF_001604975.1. Classification (NCBI taxonomy): domain Eukaryota; kingdom Metazoa; phylum Chordata; class Mammalia; order Primates; family Cebidae; genus Cebus; species Cebus imitator. Next base: position 423,184 of record NW_016107704.1, on the reverse strand, counting down.
ATGAGAAACTCTCAGGGTAAATTACAGATTCCAAACAAAACTTTCCCTTTGGGTAGCCTGCGAGTATAATTATCACAATGACATCTTTTGTGTTGCATTGGTAAGTTGCAGTGATTTGCTCAATTAATGGATTAAATAATTCTTTTCATGTCACGGAATACAGGATACCTTTAATCGGTGAAATTGCCAGAGATACAAGACTTATCCACATTACTAAACCCAAGATATACTGAATAACTTAAATCTGTACTGTATCATCAACCAATGAGTATAGTGCTATTTAAATTTTTTTAGAATAAGTTAAGCCTTAACTTTAAGCCTATAACTTAAATTATATTTAATTTTCAAATATAATTATTGTACTAGTAATATAGATTTATTTGGAAATTGTAGAAAAATATGGAGAAAATAAAAATCACATATAATCCTAGAACTTAATGAAAAGGCTTGGTAATTTTTGGATTTGTGTGCATGTGTGTTTTCCTTTCAAGCTTTTTCTAAAAATCATGCCTGTTTCTATGGGGAGTTAGGAGGTGGGCTATAGGTGAATATGATAGAACATTGGACCTACTTTTTTTTTCTAAAATTAATGTTTGATTTTTCTCCAGCTGTCCCAAAAAGACATTTTTAAGTATGACCCCAATCAAAGGATTTTTCTAGCTCAAACTCTAACTCTGATGACACCACTATTTTCTGCTGAAGTGCAGTGCACAGATTTTGGAAGCCCACCCAGTGAATCAAGAAACCACAGGAATGAAAGGGAATTTGTCTCTGCAGTGGTTGTTTGGGGATGGAACACAGAAGAGCACCGAGGTTGCAGGCTACAGAGGTTGCAAGGTGCTCCTTTGTAGCTGCAGGTGTCTCCATCTGCTGCCACCCCTGTTCCAGAAGCTTCCCTCGACACCCCACTTGCCCCACAGTGTCTGCAGCCCGCTGTGTGCCCCTATGGGCCTAATGTGCCAGAAGTCTGCACCAACTCACTGCCATGAGAGTGAATGAGGTCCCTTCCTTACCTGGGAGCTGCCCTAGGAAAGAGGAAGGGCTCAGCTGTCGGCATGCATAGCCAGCTCCACAGTGGAATTTTTGTCTCTGAAAACAGACTGAAGAACCAGACTTTTGTATTTTATTCCCTAGACTCTGCCCAGTTTTTAATGTAGCCCACCCCTGCCCACGATCAACTCCATCAAAAAGCAAAATACACCCACGACTACCATCTCACACACTTCAGCTTGCAAGGCATGGAACGATTTGATGAAAAAGACAGGGGAGAACAGAAAAATCACCCTTCCAGCCAAGACCAAAAAGGCTGCGTGGATCAGTGTGGTCTGGATCGATGTGGTCGAGGTGAAAGTGTGGTTAGAGGAAGACCAAACAGAAGCAGCAGCCAGCTCGTGCTCCCTTCAGGATCTGGGCCGGAAAGTTAGTGTTGTGACTCAGCTAAGGGCTGCTCCTGTCACCCAGGAACCCTTCAGACTGGGCTCCACTTGCCAGCAAGCCTCCAGGGGGTCCGGAAAGGGAGAATATCCGACCGGAATGTGCTGGGCGTCCATGATGTTCCAGGCTTAGCCCTACACTGCAGCTCCCTACGTTGCTTTGCAAAGGATGGAGTTTGGGTCACCTCATTATTTTATTTGTATATAAAGGTACCTGACAAAAGAACACATTGTTTCCCAAATTATTAAGAACTAAAAACAATACTTCCCCTGCACACACACACACACACACACACACACACACACACACAGCCTGGTGCTGGGCAGCCGGCCGCCACAGAGTGTGTGCGTGGATTGCTAACCAAGCCAGAGCACGCTTTCCCTATTAGGGCACAAGCCTTGGGGGTTTCATTGTTCAGTGACTGTGGAGTCGGCCTCTGTGTCCCCACATGTGAAATCGCTACCTGGGCCACTGCTGCACCGTGATAAGAGTGCTCACATTTTTGTCCTTCTGATAGCAGGAAATCTGAGAGACAATTTTACATTTTCTTTGTTCAAGTCCCACCCAATCGATAGATGACTGATCAATGCAGCTCTATAAAACAGGGCATGTGTGCTCACTTCAAAGCCCTCAGAAAAGGGAAGATAGGGGTGGAAACCCAGAGAGGCCCTTAGCAGGCAGCAGTGGCTATGGACGAGCTCCCTCCATTCTGGTTGAGGTTGGGTGTGGACAAAAGAAAACATCCTCCCCTTGGAATTTGAACCTCCTTTGTCTCCTCTTTTCTAAAATTCATTTTTATAAAGTCAAATAAAGAGTGGACTCATGATGGAGAAAGAAGACACAGCTAGCTGTGAAGCTGGAGGCATCCTGCAGGTGTTAAAGGCAAATCCATGAAAGATGCTGGCTGCTGTGTCAGCACCACCCATGCTTCTGGGACCGTCCTGCTGAATGGCCGATGTTCCTTAGCCATGTGGCAGGGGCACCTGCTTCTGCCTCAGAGGCTCATTCTGTGTTAGGAGTTTCAGCAGGAGACCCTGGAATCCTCTGACCCGGTATAACAATCTGTTGAACCTCAACTTTTGTAGTCTTTTAAAAAATATGTACAGAGACAGGTGGGTAGGGAAGGAGAGAGGAAAAAAATTAAAAAACAAAAAACAACAGCAAAAAACAGAAAGACCAGCAGAGGGAGAGTTAAAGGCTCCGCTTTGCAATCACTGCTGCCTTCCTACCTGTCAGACTTCTGGGCTGCTCCCCGGTGATCTGCGTGAGGTCTAATTTGCATTTTTTATCCTGAACGTGCGGGATTCCTGCCTATCAAATTCTCGGTGAATCTGGAAACACTGTCAGGCATTTAACCTGTTCCAGGGCTAAAGGCAGTGGAGGGGATTATTGGCCCTCAGTCCACAGAGACGCTGTGGCCACATGGCTCCTGGGGTTCTCCCATACTTTGACCGTAGGGTGTGACCAGACACAGCGTCCTGGCAGAAACAGCTGCTCTCCTTGGAACACTGTCCAATTCCAACTATGGCACCTATGGTTAATGCCAGTCCAGGCCTGGCTGTTGAATTAGGAAGGAACGACTCTCTAAGGGCACCCACACCCCGCCGCCACCCTGAACTCAGTGTGCACTGCCCACCAGACCCAGGCTTGTAGCCCTGGCCCAGGGTTCACAGCTATGACCAAGAGAAGAGAAACACCCAGTTGTGGAACTCACCGTTTTTATGTGGAGCGGCCAGGTTGGGTGTGGACTGGGATGACAGACATAATAATAAAACTTTTCATTTGCCAAGAAACACAGCTCATCACATGCCTGGATAAAGCCACATCAAGTTTCACTAAGAATCACCAACTACCGCTTGACTCGATTTTGCTTGAACAGATTATGGACCAGACTGACACGAGACTATGAGAAAGGAGTAGAAGACTGTGTTCCTCCCACCCCAGCAGACCTTGCTTGCTGAGCTGATGGAAGTTAGGATGTAATACAAACTGGGGTCCAGGCATTTGCCTAACCCTTTAGCTGAAATAGAGCCAGCTTGACATTCCATGTGCCCATTTGTCACCTTTGCGTGGTCACCGTTAGCCACACAGCTCTACAGCACAAGTTCCACGTCTAACAAGGAAACTCAATTCATGCAAAGTATGTTCAGACCCAGACGGGAGTACCTCGAGCATGTAACAAGTGAAACAGTGGAATTCAAGTGTCAAGCATCGTCTGCGGTGGAATGCAGTAGGAGCCTCTCCTCCAGGAGTTGGGGCCCCCTAAAGCCAGGTAGGACTCAGCTTCTCCTGTCAGGGACTTGCAGGCCGGCGGCGGCGCTGAGAAAAGGTGGCTGCACCCTTGTGCAGTGCCCTCCCTGGCAGCTCTTGGGGCACCAACTGCCCAGCAAGGCTTCTGTGGCAGAGCGCATGCTGCTCTCAGAAGACATTTTAAATCTTATTATTGTTGTATTTTTGCTTTTTAGCTTCAGGAAAGCTGCCAGAAAATCAGGAGTATTTTTGTTACATATGAACCACAGGGTGGTTTAAGGTCTCAAAGTAGATGAACATAAACTCAACCAGAAACCAAGTTCCAATGACCCGTTTGGCACCAACAAGGTGCAGGCCCACTAGCCCGCCACGACCGCTGCAGAGGCACAGCCCCGAGAATGCTCAGTCTCATGGCGGCATCACCACTGCACGTGGCGTTATTACCCACTTACTGCATTTCACCTGTGTGCTGCAGCCCAGCACATCGAAAACAGCCATTAAACTATCTTTAAAAATGTCTTATTTATAAAGGTAAAACCAGATAGATGCTTGACAGAGGAGAAATCTATCACCATCTAAAATCACCTACTTCAGTCCTAATACCTAGAAAAGCTGTTGCTGAGAGCCTGAACCACACACACTCGAGCCTGAAGGCCGCTCGCCTGCCAACCTGCACACTCTGACAGCAGGCACAGCCCAGCAGACTCCGCACCCCACGCTGGCCTCACAGCCATGGCGCACTTCTGCCGCTGGTAATTCCAGCTTATTTTGAAGGCACATTGTAGTTTTAAAAGGAATATTGCACATAAAGTGATTCACAGATTCAGAATCAAACTCAAATCATAATGCATGGCCAGAGGACATCCTCAGTTCAGCCCACAAGGCAGCCACTGCTGTACAAGGACATTACTGCACAAAGCACTCAGATTTCCCTCTAAAAGCTCTCCATAGCTTGCCTTGCTGGGCTCTGGCAGTGTGAAACAACTCAATACATCGAAAAATACTTGAAGTTTAGCTTTAAAAAAATATGTAACTCACATGACCGTGGAGAAAAAGGAAGCAATGGGAATGCTTCTTACCTCTGCGGATGCAGCTGCCTTGGCCTCGGGGGCAGTCGAGTCACTTTTGCCCTGTGAAAATGGAAAGGAAGACAGAAGTCCTGTAAGTCGCAAACGCATTTACAGTCAGCAGCTTCATTAGCAAGGACGTCACTACCGCACTCACCAAGCCCGCACGATTCTTGTTTCTAAACATTAATCTCCACATAGTTCTAAATAATTGGAGGAGTTTCTTTCGCGTTCAGGAAGCCCTTCAGTGAAAGCTTACAGAAGAAAGGAACCTGCAACTTTTGTGCAACTTTTAAAATTTAGCCAAAGGAAGTGATGGTGTTCCCATCACCAACCTCAAACCTCAACGGAAAGAAAGTCAGTCTCTTAGGCTCCAAATGTACAGCATTCATCTTCCGAGATGCACGTCACTGATGAGCATAAAAATGCATTCAGGTGACTCTTAGCTCTAGTCTGTGGAAGAGACTCATTCCAGATATTTTAATGTGTGGATTTCATCTTCATCTGTAATACGCTAGCATACACCTATTTAAAATTCCAATCATGCTCGGTCCCAGGGCTTAGGCCCCGAAACACGTACGTCTAGGAGGACTTTCTTCTTCTCAAGCTCTTTTGGCCAGCATGGTTTGGAGGTAAACAACTGAAGATTTTACTTAGCAATTGGTTTTAGGGGCATTGAGAACAGAGACGATGGCTATTCTTACTGCTACACATTCAATACTGTAGAGGCCAAATTTTCATTTCCTCCTTTCTCCGTTGGCTTTTTCCTTCTACATTTCTATTCTGTGCTCTGTTCCTTGGCTCATACCCACTGAAATGTAAGAGATGAAGGAAGAAGCCAGAATTCAAATGAAATCTTTACCCCTACTAATGACTGCAGGTCAGAAGACAGAGGATTGGAATCACCATCCACATGAAGTGAGAAGGCTAACGGGCGATGCCCACGGCCTCTGCTGCCTCACATGGGCCTTGGCAGCCGCACACACCTTCGGGGTGTGCTCCTCCCCGTGTGCCCCGAGAAAGGCGGCCCAGTGATTCCGCTGTGAGAGAAAGCCCTGCCCTGCAGGTGGTCCTTCTCACCTCCAACGACACTGCCTCCGTCCTCCAACACAGCTGACAAATGACCAGTTTATCGAGCTGAGAACCGTGTGAGGACCGTGTGTCTCTTTGTCCTTGTTTTATGTCCCCAGCTGGACGGTAGTTACTAAATGGCAGGAATGCAGTTTCTACAGCTGACTTTACTACTTGTCTTTTTCGTCCCCGTTTGTATTACACTGGGTGTGCATGGTGAGCCTGGGTGCGGTTTGCACCCTGCAGCCCTTCCCCACTCTTGGCCAGCACTCTCTTTCTTTCTGTGGGACACAAGTGCCATGGCGTCCAGGTGGGAATGACCTTGCCCACCCCATCCCCCCACCACTGGGAGAAACACCCTAGCAGGGCTCCCGCAGAGCTGTCAGCCTCCTTGTTCTGGGATGGCCAGTCTGGCGTGTGACCTAAGTCTGGGGTTGGTGCTTGCTCTGCCTTGCAAATGTGCCTGCCTTAGAATGGAGTTGAGCAAGGAGGACAAGACATTCAGTGTCCTGCTGACAGCTCCGGACCCTGGGATTCAGACCTACCAGAAACGATCTCTCTGTTCAATGGTATGAGCCAACAAATTGCCAACTTTGCTTAAGAAGGTTTAATTCTGTTTCTGTAACTTGAGAAAGATGGTGAGACCTGATGGAACATAAATGGCGCTTTTACAGAAAGAGGCCTAACAGCACGAAAATCCCAAATGTGCCACAACGTTGTACCTTTGCCCATCACCTCATTCCACTCCACGACCACCCTCAGGGCAACCAGCTTTTCATAGGAAGTGCCCCACGGATGGCGCTGCTAAGCCAGGCCATCGGGACACCCCTGAGACTGTGCGTGCGGGGTATGAGGTGCTGGGCCCCCATGAAAAGAACGTCACTAAATTCTGCGTATCTGCTTGTTTAGAGTCACTGTCTTTCCCTTCTCACTTCTTGGACTCTCTGCTTTGCAAACAACATTAAGAATGCTGTGAATTCCCCTGAACTAAACTGGAATCTGGAATGACTTGGACTTTAAATGAGGATTCTCCACCCGCTGTGCAACCACGGGATCCCTCCCACCTCCACCCTCCTCTTCTGCAAACCGGCCCCACCCCCATCCTCTCTACACCATGCTCAGCATCCTGCATAGGCTCCACTCCTGGGCCAACCCTGGGTGGGCAGAGAAGGAGGCAGATTCTAGCTCCAAAAGGAAATCCTGGCTCCTCCAGCACTCCCTTCCAATTCAGGACGAGAGGAGAGGACGCCCCTTCTAGGTCCCTTCTCCTCCCTCAGAGCACCTGTGACTGTGCGGGTGGGGAAGGGGCAGGGAAGGGAGTAAGGAGGGGTAGATGGGCCACAGGAACGCCCAGCGATGCCCTGATGAGGGGCTTTCCATCACAGGAGAGTCAGGGCCCCCACAGGAAATCCTGACTCCTAAAGCAATGCACCTTTTTTGTTTTTTTTGGGCAGGGTCTTACTCTGTTGCCCATGGTGAGGCACGGTGTCTCAGTCTTGGCTCACTGCAACCTCTGTCCCCCAGTTCCAGGGATTCTCCTGCCTCAACCTCCCAAGTAGATGGGATTACAGGCACCCACCACTACACACAGCTAATTTTTGTGTTTTTAGTGTAGACAGGTTTTCATCATGTTGGCCAGGCTGGTCTGGAACCCCTGACCCCAGGTGATCTACCTGCTTCAACCTCCCAAAGTGCTGGGATTACAGGCGTGAGCCACCGCACCTGCCTGCAGTCTGCTTCTGTCCCTTTCTCCTGTCTGTCCATCCAGTTACATATCTGTGACTACATTATCATCAAAATACATTTAACATGATTTTACCATTAACACGGCTGGCTCCACCAGAAACCAACACACACGCTACCATGGAGATGACGTAAAACATTTTGTGCAAATGGTTGTCCTCCAGGGGTATCCCGTGAAGAGGACATTCGCCAAATCACCAAGCATGCTTGCAGAAAATAAATGGGCATGGCCAAACAAATATTTTTGTTGTTTCATTGATTTGAGATAAACTATCAGAGATTTTAAACAAATGCTCACCAACCATTTTGGAAAAAAATATGGAATCTTTTTTAAAGGTCTGGAAAGTGACCTGGTGCCGTGGGAGAAACGTGAAAAGCAGACGGCGTCGCTTTCACGGCACTCAGCGTTGCAGGCTGGAGGACCGAGCTCTGTTTGATCCTCGTGGGTCTGTTGTGATTGGGCTGTAGGTAAAGCTGACAACCCAATTTTACACCAAAGGACTTCGACGCCCTCACAGCGTCACTGCTTACCAGATGACAGAATACCTTGAAGACTGTGCACATTTCTCAAAAGACACTGCAGCAGTCATGGCCAGGCTGTTGCTAGAACCCACATCAGCTATTTCTAGGTGAAATTAGTACATGGGATTCTAAAAGCTGGACCCTTTCAAGTGGTGGCATGGCTGGAATGGAGCAGCTGTGTTGACCCAGCAAGCGTCCCGGCATCGGTCACTCTGGGTCTTTGAGAATGCTGTGACTGTCGCTGCTCCTGCCGCACCCACCCCAGCACCATGCGGCTAAGCTCTCCCCAGATGCTACGGCTCACGGTGGGGAGCTCAGCCTCCCAAACGGCCAGCCAGGGCTTATTTCCTGGCACCAGAACTTAGGTGAGCCGTTGCACCCCTCAGCTGCAATTTCCCTGTTTGTACAATTGAGGAAAGACAGTCCCTTGCCCAGGGTGGTGGAAATTGAGCTGGCCCATACCAGGCTCCCAGCAGAAAGCAGCCACCAGTGAACAGCAACCATCAGTGAACATCAGCAGGATGGCAATGTGGGGAAAATGAAGGCGTTCCCAGATTACAGCGGCATAAAAGGTCCCCAAACACCTCGCCCTTCTCTGAGCAGGCTGGCATGTGTGCTTCCTGTCCGCAGCCTCTGAAGAGTTGATCCCCAGGTGCTTGAAGAGCTCTGAGCTGCCCTATATTTTGGATGAGCCCCAGCTTCCAGTGTTTAGGATTGAGAAGGCAGAGGAGAAAGAGCAGGTGGCATTGGGGATATTTTTACACAGGATGATGTGACCCACTCACCCTGCACCTGCCCTCAGCATTACTGGAATTCCACGTCTTAGACATAATTAGGCTACACAACCAATTTTAAGATTTTTACCATTTTGAAATCACGTGGGAGTTACCAAAACGGTTAATTTAAAATGGTTCTACCCAGACTTTGGGGGGGCAGTCTTGATTCTTAAATGTCTTTGATGACTTTGGTAAACACCATGGGCTCTTCCTCCAAAGAATACACACTCATTGACACCCACCCCCCCAACCCCTTCGCACCATGCACAGGCCTCAGGAGCTCCGTCATTGGTTTTCGGGGCGTCTCTAGGCACCCACGTTTCCCTCGCGAATTTACATGTCACCACTAGATGGCAGCAGAGGACACAGCAAGTGAGAACACGCCTAGGCCTGTGCAGCCAATGAAATCCTCCTGCAAACTTGAAACAAACAAAACATAGGCCGTGGTTTTCTCAGTCTTACTGATGTGCTCCTGGAAGAATAAAAATGCTAATTTACACAGGGCCCACGCTGTAGGAAGGCTGAATTTGGTTTCCAGGACCCCTGGCTCTCCCTCTGCCGGTGCCCAGCTCTCCCCACACCTGCCAGCTTTATTTGGATTTCTGTCGGCTCTAAAGTAGCAGCTCCCTGAGGCTGCAGCATCAGCCAAGAAACGTGTCTCCCAGACGCTTGCTGGCTTCAGGGCTGCAGCCTGGGGATCTTCTCTAGACAAAGCGCATGGATATGCACACAGACACATGACGAGGCCGTGCACCCGCATGCCTGGGCTCTGGGATTCCCATGGCTGGAGCCCCGAACTGCAACAGGGCAGAGACGGAGCACGGGCAAAGGCGCACAGAGAGGACTACTAAACACAAAACACAATGTCCTCGGGATGGAGGAACCAGTGTGGACAGTTAGGAAGACAGACAGGTGTGGAGGGCCAGAACTGGAAGCGAGGGTGGACACTGCCGGCTTTATCTGATCACTGGGAAGGACGGTCGTGAAAGCCACTGAGGGCGTGTGCATCTCCCCAGCCACAGTGGTGGTCTAGGGAAGGCTGGGGTGCACCACTCTGTCCTCTACCATCAGACTCTGGGGCCAGGACCAGCAAAACTACGTGGAGAAAGTACAGCTTAGAGGATTTCTACTTCCAGCAAGATGCCAGGCAGAAATGACCGAGAACGACCTCGCTGAACCCACTAGACGTGGATAAAACAAACCCAAAAAAGCGGTTAAAAAAAAAAAAGCGGTTAAGCTAAAAGCTGAGTTATAAGAAAGAAGGATTAATCCCTAGGCATCAGAAATGGGCAGCACTGGGAGAGAGAGAATCGAGTCTCTGCATTGACTCTGAGGCCATCCTGGGGCATTTTCAGTGCCTGTAATCTTCCAGGTTAGGTTTCTTGTTTTTGCATTTTAATTTGTTTTATTGAGGTGAATTTCACATAACAAAATTAATCACTTTAACATGAATGATTACGTGGCATTTAGTGCAGTCACGATGACGTGTCACCTCGAATTCCCAACACTCACCGCTTCCATGCACCCCCCCCAACTCCGCTCTCCCAGCCCTGGCAACCAGCAATCCGTGCCAGGCTCTGTGGGTTCACCTGTTCTGGGCATTTGATGTTAATGGAACTGCACAGCTCGGGATCTCTGTGTCTGGCTTCTTTCCCTCTGCACGATATGCTCAGGTTCATCCATGGTGCAGCGTGCGCCAATGCTTCATTCCTCTTAGTGGCTGAATCACAGGCCATTGTTTGTTTACACCACAATCTGTTTATCCGTTCATCCGCTGGTGGACATGCGGGCTGTCTCCATCTTTGACGACTGTGAGTTCTGCTGCTATAAACAAGTTCATGGTGTTTCTGTTTCAGTATCTGTCTTCAACCATCTTGGGCACACACCTAGGAGGGGCTCACCGCAGCCTTTCATGTGCTTCTCTGCCGTTTGTAGCTCTCTTTTGGAGAAATGTCCACTCAAGCCCATCGCCCATTTTTTCACTGGGCTGGTGTCTTTTTGTTGTTCAAGCTTGGGTTTTAACATGCTGGAGATGCAGGGAAGGAGAACGGGGCAGCTGTGAGGTGAGGAGCCTGACCTGAGGTTACTGTGGAAGGCCTGAGCAGGGAGCACAAAGCCTGGATGAAGGTTGGCTGACCAGCTAAGAACAGAGACTTACAGAACTTGTCCTGGGATCAGGTTAAAAACACATGGAGTTTAAGTCTTCTCTGATAATTGAAAATGCCAGGGCTGAGCCTTCCATGAGTTTGGGTGTGAATTCATAATGACAAGCGTGGCTCAGAGTGAAGTTTAACATGACAGCTGGTCTAGTGTCAGGAACATGTCTAAGTCACAAACCCAGAACTCTGCTGAAGGGACCACCTGACACCAAGCCACAGGGAATGCAAATGGAGAGGATGAGGCCTCCGAGTGCACGCCAGGAGCTCCAGAACCCAGGCGGGTTTAGTCTTTAAAAATTGTTTTTTAGCCTGGGCATGGTAGTTCACATCCGAGGACAAGATCTCCAAGTGCAAGCACAGCCAGGAGCTCCAGAACCCAGGAGGCAGACCACCCGAGGACGAGGTCTCCAA
>NW_016107704.1:389975-410800 GCF_001604975.1 Cebus imitator | reverse complement strand
CCAGGAGCTCCAGAACCCAGGAGGCAGACCACCCGAGGACGAGGTCTCCAAGTGCACACATGGCCAGGAGCTCCAGAACCCAGGAGGCAGACCACGCTGCACGACGGGCAGAGTACACAAAGAAAGGCCAGATTGGAGCCCAGAATTCCAGAGAACAGATGAACAATATTCAGGAGTATTGAAGTATTGTTAAAAGTTATAAAATCATAAAGAACATAGTAAAAGAAATCAATGTGAACAAGTTGGAAATAATAAAATGAAACTTCTACAGTTCATAGATAATATAAATCTCTACAAAATCCAAGAGAACCTACAGAGAATTTATTAATTTGAATAAGATGGTGTGGAAAGGTTATGGATGCAAAAGTAATATTCTAAAGCAAACAGTGTTTGTGCACTCCAGCAGAAAATGATTTCAAACAATAGCATTTGCAATTGTGAAAGAGAGAAAAGAGATGGGAAAAAACCCTTACAAGCTATAAAAGATACATCTAACAAAAATGTGTAATGTCTTTACAGAAAACATGATAAACTTTATTGAAAGATATAAAAGAAGATTAAAGTAAATGAAGATAAATATCATATTCAAGAAAAAACATCTTAATAGAGTAAACATGGCAATTTTTTCAAAGTCAGTCTGTGAATTTAGTTTAATAAAATGATGATCCAAAAAGGAGAATTTTTTCTGAATTTAAAGCAAAGTGGTTTTGAAGGCTGAAGGACAGCCAACACCATTTTAAAGACAGAGAAGCGCAGACAGGCCCTGGCAGGAGGTATCGGCGCTTATGCTCACAGCAGAGGGACCCAGTGGGTGGCTCAGGCGCAGCAGAGCCTGCAGACCTGGCTGCCTCCGTGCGGGCCTCGCGAAAGGGCAGAGCTGTTGGAGAACAGCAATGGTGAGATGGCCTCTTCAACAACTTCAGGCGCCAGCTAACTGACTTATCAGCCTCACACCGTATATATCAGTATTACCAACCTCACACCGTATAGATCAGTATTACCAACCTCACACCATATATAGCAGTACATTCAAGACGTGTTAAAGGCCAAGATGTGAAAAAGCCAAGGCACAATGTTGAAAGGATATCCAGGAGAAGATGCAGGTGTCTTAACTTGAGCTACTAAAGAATTCTTTAAACTCAGAATGCCATACCTTGCTTTAAAAATTGTTTTTTAGCCTGGGCATGGTGGCTCACGCCTATAATCTCAGCACTTGGGAGGCCGAGGTGGGTGGATCACCTGAGATAAGGAGTTCAAGACCCGTCTGGCCAACATGGCAAAACCTTGTCTCTACTAAAAATATAAAAATTAGCTGGCTGTGGGGGCAGGTGCCTGTAGTTCCAGCTACTCGAGAGACTGAGGCAGGAGAATCACTTGAACCCAGGAGGCAGAGGTTGCAGTGAGCCGAGATCACGCCATTGCATTCCAGCTTGGGCAACAAGAGTGAAATGCCATCTCAAAACAACAACAACAAGATTAACTCATTAACTCCTGTGTTAATGAGATGTGTCCACTCCTGTCAGAGAACAAGTTCATGGCTCCTACAAACAGCATCGTGAGTGCCAAGCTGGGTCCAGGAAAGGTGGGATGCAGAAGCTCTGGCCCATTGCTGTTGACTGCATGGATGCTCTGATAAGCCCAACGTCCCGCTGTTTTGGAGAGCAGTTTGTCGACAGCAGATTAACTTGAAAATGCGCAAATATTGTGGCCTGTTGGTTTCACATTGACGTGTCTAGACAGGGAGAGTAACTCTGGCACACCCTGATGGGGTGACAGGTGTGGGTTTTCTCACTGGCACTGCTTCAAAGATCAAAACGTTGGAAATAATTTAACTGTTCCTTGGTGGGAGAGTAGAAAAGTAAACGATGCCACTTCTCCTACCATGATACCCTTTATGGCACTCAGGGCGGTGCGTTAGAGCTCTGTGGCCAGCAGGGTTAAATCCCAAAATATCATAGGAGTTGTTTTAAAAGTGAGCTTCAAAAAGAGACTGCCTTCCACCCAGTAAGGATGTAAAACACACCTGTAATTTATAGGTGCGGACTCTCATGGACTGATGCCCTGTGTTGAAGCCGTGTCCCCCAGTGTGGAGGGTGTGAGTCTGGAAATGCTCAGGGGCCCCGGGCCTCACAGGACGACTGAGACGTCGGAGGAGAGGCCTGGAGGCCTGCGCTCGGGGACCCCCACCCTTGGCTGTGGAACAGGGGAGAGCCCAGGGCTGAGGGAGACAACTGATAACCGGTGAGCCTGCCTGGGGCCTCAGGCTCGTCAGCATCCGGATCGCAGCCGCATTTCCCACGTCCCATCCCTGGAGCACCGGCTCTGTGGCCTTCGGTGAGTGTCCGGGGTGTTTCCCTCCCGTGAGCAGATTCAGCTCAACTCATCCTCATCTTACCCCAGACTCGCCAGGCAGAAAACCGACTGGATAACCGACTGTAGGCAGGACTCATGAAGGGAGGGCGGCCAAGAGAAATCGCAGCAAGGCCCGGGCTCGGGTCGTCCACGGCCACTGGTAAAGGACCCACCCAGTCCAGCTGAGGCTCGCAGTGGCTCACGGTGCGGAGCGGATGTTTTTTTGACTCATCCCAAGGATACGACCACATTTCAAAAACTGCAAAGATGCCAGTGCTGCCCCTTTTCTGTGGGAGCTCGGGAAAGGCCTCTTCTGCTTTTCTTCATGGGGGGACCTTGCTAATTTCTCACGCAGGGGGATGGCTCAGAGCAGGAGAAATGCTACTTGGCAAGAAAACAATAGAGTCACTGTGACCAAGAGGAGCACAGTTTTGGGCTGCATCACGCCCCCTAAAATCCATACGTTGAAGTCTAACCCCCAGTGCCTGGAAATGTGTCCTGATTTGGACAAAGGCCATTACAGATAGGCTTAGTTGAGGCGCAGTGCCCCTGGAGTAGGTGGACCTGGCCCAATACGCTGGTGTCCTCAGAGACAGGGGGACGACAGCCACGTGGCGATGGGGAGAGAGCTCGGGGAGACCACCAGCAACCACTGAAGTCAGACTGAGGCCTGAGCAGAGCCTCCCTCACAGCCCCAGAAGGAGCTACCCTGCAACACCTGGGCCCGGGGCTTCCGGCCCCCAGGCAACTGTGAGGCGACCCGTGTCTGTGGTTTAAGCTGCCCAGTCTTGGTGCCTTGTTGGGCAGCTCTGGCAATTAGTATACTGCAGAAGCCAGAGGACCCCTTCATGGGCACCCAGAGGACCTGGAGGATCAGGCCAAAACACCATTCGGCGTTTAACCAAGGGGAGGGGTCGGGCTTGAAATGTGAGCCAATTCCAGGTGTCAAAGAGTCTCTTGGGGGTCTTTTACGGGCATTTAATATGCTATTTATAGTTTTCATCTGCGCCTGCAGAAAATATATACTTATCTTAAATTGAGACTCCGGGCAAAAAGTGTGCTCACAACATTTCAAGCCAGCCCGCTTGGATTACACAGATGTGGCCAAGACTTAAAAAAATTACTTGTAACACTCCAGGCTGAGCCACCGGCACTCCGCAGTGGAATCACGCAGAGCCACACTGCAATGAAATTCATCCCAACCATAGCCACCCGATATTCCGACACTTCGCTAGCAGACACAGACGATTTATTAACTCCTACTAGAACTTCAAGTTCCTCTCCCAGCCTTTAAGGACTGGAAATCTCTCTAAAGAAACAGTATTGCTGGACTGTAAATACAGCATCACTGCTCTAACAGAAATACAAGACATGTTGGACCTTTGCTCTCTGCTTAAATTTATGAAGGTCATAGTATTAGAAAGACCAGCCAACATATCAAGTTCTTATTCAGTGTATTTAAGAAGAAGGTAGGCCATTAACTATTTTCCAAAAGAAACGAGGAACCATATTTCACTCTTAATTATCCATAAATTGGCGGCATATTTGGGGATCATTTAAGGTGACTTCTGACTGTCAGTGGCTTCTCACTGTCAGTGGCTGTTCTCACATCCCCTGCCATGCTTCCAGGGAAGACTAGCCAACTTGATCCCATGCTGAAGCAACACAACTGGGGTCACCACTCCCAGCAGAGGCAGGACTTGGCTCTCTTCGGGTCAGAGGCACCTGGAGGGCCTGGCCCAGGACTACGTGCACCCACCCAGGTCAGGCAGGTGCACCTGGAGGGGCTGCGCATGTCCTGCATGCACCCACCCAGGTCAGGCAGGTGCACTTGGAGAGACCGCCCACGTCCTGCATGTACTGACCCAGGTTGGGCAAGTGCACCTGGACGGGCTGCCCCAGGACTACATGCACCCACCCAGGTCAGGAGGTCCTCCTGGAGAGACTGCCCACATCCTGCATGTACTGACCCAGGTCGGGCAGGTGCACCTGGAAAGGCTGCCCATGTCCTGCATGCACTCACCCAGGTCAGGCAGGTGCATCTGGAGAGATTGCCCACGTCCTGCATGTACTGACCCAGGTCAGGCAGGTGCACCTGGATGGGCTGCCCCAGGACTACATGCACCCACCCAGGTCAGGCAGGTGCTCCTGGAGAGACTGCCCATGTCCTGCATGCACTCACCTGGGTCAGGCAAGTGCTTGGTAAACAGGCCCAGCTGCAAATGACAGAGGAGGCCAAGCAAACTGGAAACCTTCCTGAGGACAGACAATGGAGCTATGAGACAGCATCGCTGAGATGCCCCATGGAGCTGCACCATGAGCCAGGACAGGCCAATGGAGAAGCAGATGTGGTCCAGAGCCCAGAGGGCCAAAGCTCTCCCTGAGAGCCGAGCATGGGCAGAGTGACCCAGCCACCACCGTTGACATTTTGTGTGGATGATTCTGTGGCGGAGCCTGTCCTGTGCATGGAGGACATTCAGCAGTCTATCTGGCCTTGACCACTAGTGGCCAGGAGCATGTCCCCTGGACAGCCCAAGTTATGACAACCAAAAATGTCTCTAGAGGCCGGGCACGGTGGCTCACACCTGTAATCTCAGCACTTTGGGAGGCTGAAATGGGTGGATCAACTTGAGGTCAGGAGTTCAAGACCAGCCTGGCCAACATGGTGAAACCCTGTTTCTACTAAAAATACAAAAACTTAGCCAGGTGAGGTGGCAGGCGCCTGTAATCCCAGCTACTCAGGAGGCTGAGGCACAAGGATTGCTTGAGCCTGGGAGGCAGAGGTTGCAGTGAGCTGAGACTGTGCCACTGCACTCCAGCATGGGCAACAGAGCGAGACTCAGTCTCAAAAAACAACAGTCACCACAACAAACTGTCTCTAGACATTGCCAGTGTCCCTGGGGTTGGGGGAGGCAAAATTACCCCTGGTTCAGAACCAGTTGGGTCTTTAGAAGCGAAACTCCAGCTTATCGGGCGTCCCGGGAGGCTTTGCAGATGGAGGACTCAGGTAGAGAAGACGCACCCGTGCAGCAGACTATTGGGCAAGGTCTTAGCTGTGCTCTCGGGACCGAGCAGAAGCCGGCACTGAAGCAGCAGCACGAGGTTAGAGCCACCAGAAGGAAGTGTGACTCAATCCAAGGCCCGGACAGCTCAGCTGGGCCTCCTCCTCAAGTCCTCCCTAACACCAGCAGAATTTCTCAAAAGCCTGTGTCTGCATCTTAGAGGCAGATGGCTACAGCCTGCTCTGGGAGGGAGCTGACGGCCAGGGCAGAGCTGGAACCCTGCCTGACATCGGAACTGTCCTCCCAGCCTCAGCTCCGTCCGGTGCAACAGAAGCCAGAAGCGCACACAAGGTGCAGGCGAGCAGGAATTGCTCAGCACAAACGCACTCATCAGTTCTAGCTGATTCACAAGCTGGCACAGCAGAGCGCTTCTTCCTCTGCCCCGGGTGGTCATCAAGGCCACACGGGCCTTGTCTCATCTCTCTCAGACAATTATAGGCCTCTGGCCCCAGGATGGCTAATTTATGTGTCTGCTTGGCTGGGCTGTGGTACCCAGTTGCTTGGTCAAACACCAGTCTGAATTTGCTGTAAGGTATCTTTTAGGTGTTATTAATTTTTTTTTTTTAAGACAGGGCCCCTCTTTGTCATTCAGGCTGGAGTGCCGTGGAGGCTTCACAGTTCACTGCAGCCTCGACCTCCTGGAATCAAGCAATCCTCCCGCCTCAGCCTCCCAGGAGCTGGAACTACAGGCAGGAGCCATGTGATTAATATTTAAATCAGTAGATTTGAGTGAAGTAGATTACCTTCACAATGTGAGTGGGCCTCATCGAATCAGTTGAAGGCTTTAAGGAAAAAGACTGAGCTACCCTGAAGAGGAAGGAACTCTGTCTTCAGATGGCCTTGGGACTAGAAAATCTGCTCCCACTAGAATTCCCAGCCTGCTGGTCTGCCCTATGGACTTGAGACTTGCCTGCCAGCCCCACATGGGTGTGAGCCAATTCCTTAACAGAAGGAAATTGCTGTCTCTCTCTAGATAGACAGATATAGATACAAATGACATAGATATATGCATACATACATATCTAAAACCTCATATATGTACATGCACACATATCTAAAATTACATCTATACATGTACACATCTATAACTGCATATATACATGTGTACACCTAGCTATACTACATATATACACATGCACACCTATCTGTAACTACGTATGTACATGTGCACACCTATGCATAACCACGTATACACATGTGCACACCTATCTGTAACTATATACACGTGTACACTTATCTGTAATCACATATGCACATGTGCACACCTATCTAAAACCACATATACACATGTGCACATCTATTTATAACTACATATATACACGTGCACACTTACCTATAACCACATAAACACACATGCACACCTGTCTATACCACATATATACATGTGCACACCTATCTGTAACTATAGATATACACATGCACACTTATCTGTAACCACATATACACATGTGCACACCTATTTATAACCACATATGTACATGCACACTTACCTGTAACCACATATACACATGTGCAAACCTATCTGTAACTGCATATATACATGTGCTTGCCTATGCATAACCACATATACACATGTGCACATTTATCTGTAACTACATGTGTACACTTATGCATAATTATATACGTACATGTGCACAGTTATCTGTAACTACATATATACATATGTGTGCATGTCTATAACTACATGAGACCAGATTAAGTCCCGGAGTGGCCTCTGCGTCTCATCCGGGACAGAGGAAGCATTTTGCTGAATGAATGTAAGAACAAGTCTGACCTGATGAGCGCATGTGTGATGAACAATCCCTGTTTGCCACCACCTTGCATTCACTTCCTGGCTTCTGTTGCACACAGGCTAAGCTGGGGCTGGGAGGATGGTTCCAATGCCAGGGAAACTCTGCCCTGGCTGTCAGCTCCTTCTTGGAGCAGGCTGTAGCTATTGATCAGTCGTATACACGTGTCTGTATATGTGTAAATCTGTGTCTGTATTTACCTGTCTGCATCTTTTTGGATCTGTTTCTTTGGAGAGCACTGACCAGTAAAATCCCATTTTCTTGTAAAGGCAATCTCATTCTGAAATAAGACAATCTTCTGAATTCTTGATGTAAGCCTCTGAATTCTGATGTAAGCCCTGGGAAGCTGGGGAGGGACTTGGTGCTTTTTCTCTTCACCCCTCCCATGTGCCACCCCCCCCCACTAGACTGCCCAGCAGATCACCCAGTTCTGCGGGCCTCAGTTTCTTCCCCAGGTCATTGGCTCCAGGTATGAAAAGATGTGTATGAGGCAGGGATTATTGGCTCTTTTGGTTATGGGAGCTGTTCCTCCTTTCTTCTACTTACTTGAGGGTTTATTATTTTTTAAGTAATTACTTTCCATAGACAATGGCCCAGAAAAGACCTGAAAAGACAGCAACCATGTTAAAGGCTTGCTGTGCACCAGGCACGGTGCTCCTGCTCCAAGACCCCCACTCACATGGTCCTTATGAGAATCTGAGCAGCATGAACGCTATTTTTCAGCTGTTGGAACTAAGACGGAACAAGGTTAAATAATTTCTCCAAAGTCACAAGCTAGTAGTTGCAGAGCCAGCATTTGAACGCAGACTTATCTGACTCCAAGCCTGTATTCTTAAGCACAAAATTTGCTTCCAAGCATCTTGTTTCTGTAAAGCACTCAATGGTTTTACTACATTGATCTTACTCATATCATATGAGACTTAAGTCACTCAAATGTGTTTTTAGGACATGTTAGTATATAGACAAGGTAGTGCCAAAAACGTTTTTTACCTTTTTTCCTTTTTGTTCCAGAAGGTCAATAATGAAATCTTACAAAATAATAAAAATAGCAGATAACAATAATCAACTACATAACATTTGGTTTTATTTTCTTTTTAAAAATCTAAGAACAATGGGTTTTGACAAACGTGACCAGAAAACCATACAACTCAGATATCCTGTCTCAACAATCATTTCTGGGCATTTCTTGTTATTTGAGAAGAGTGAGACAGGAGCCGCCCCTCCTCCAATCCATTTACAGTGTGCAAAGCTGACAGGACAGGAAACGTTAAGCCCTTCTCTGGTAAACAGTCTCGTTTTCTCTGGCTAATCATTGTGGAGCAGCACTAAATAAGACACATGGGTGGCAGGCTGGCTCAGGCAGCCCAGAAAAATTCCTTTAAAAATGCACTTGTCTAATAAACTCTAATTCTAAATACAGAAGGTCAGGAAGAATTTACGAATCACGGTATTAGCAGTAAGAAAAGCAAACCAGCTAAAAGGAAGTAACAGAGAATAATGATTGTTAATATGGCCAGGAAAATTGGGGTGAAGGGTGACAAAATTGATCATTAGAGTAGAAAAGGTAACAAAATAATTCATGAGTGATATCATAGATGCAAAAAATATCCTGATTACATCAACGAAGACTTGTAGATGGCTGGGTGTAGTATAGAAGGAAGAATATAAAAATATTATTTTTTCTAATTTACTTCAAACATTGCTAGGTGAATAGATATTGCCATTTTATAGTAGTATAAATAAAAATGCTACAATTGTAGTCAAAAGGTGCATGCCTTCCACATCACAAGAGGAAAAACAATGCTTAAAAAATCATATAGCAAAAGTGAAGAAAACCAAATTAAATTACATCATGTTAAATTTTTAGTAATTGTGTAATTTAGTACTCATAAGTAGTTTAGTTCAGGGTTTTTAATGCTTAATTTTGGCTATTTTCGTCAGTTGAGTAACAACCTAATTCCAGCCCCACATTTTTGATCCACATGACCAGTAGAGGGCAGAAGAGAGAAGTACAAGAGGCCTGAGATTGGTCGAACTAGCCTGATGCCATTTTCCAATGTGGGTTTAAATGGCCTTCCCAACCAGGAATTCTGATTCGTGGACACATCTATGTCAGTGTCCCAATATCTGTATTGAAAACTCAATCCAGAATTTAAATATTTTTCCTAAATTAGACCTAAAATTTATTTTGCATAAAACAAGATGTAAAATAAGCATGCTTTTATAAAAATATCCAAATTATTTGACCCAATAACTTCTAGGAGTTTATCCAAAGATAAAGACCAATGGATGTGGATGTTTATCATAGTGTTTTTTATAATGGTGAATGATTGAAAATTTACCTAAGTAATCAGCAATAGGGGATTATACTAATACATTACGGTACAGCTATATGATGGAAAACTCTATAGCTATTTTTAAAAATAAGAGTTTGGGGAAAAATCATAAAATATTAAGAGAATATTATAAAAAGTATGATTTGATATTGATAAATTGTATAAATTGTGTTGATTTAAATATAGAAACATCTAGATACTGATTATAAAAATATAGGTCTGGTTGTGTGAGTACAGATATAGAAGTAGAAATGTTCCAAAGGAAAAAAAAAAAAAGATCACAGTGAAAAAAAATGCCCCTTGTTAAAAATTATTGTATCTTCTTTGTTACATTTAAATTGATTTTAAATGTCTATACATTTCACTAGGAAAAGTGGCTAGCCATATGCAGAAAACTGAAACCGAATCCCTTCCTTACACCTTATATGAAAATTAACTCAAGGAGGATTAAAGCTGTAAAACCCAAAGCCATAAAAACCCTAGAAGAAAACCTAGGCAATACCATTCGAGGCATAGGCATGGGCAAAGACTCATGACAAAAACACCAAAAGCAATTGCAACAAAAGCTAAAATTGACAAATGGGATCTAATCAAACTAAAGAGCTTGTGTGCAGCAAAAGAAACTAGCATCAGAATGAAAAGGCAAAGTACAGAATGGGAGGAAACTTCTGTAATCTACTTCTCTGAGAGGGGGGCTAATATCCAGAATCTACAAGGAACTTAAATTTACAAGAAAAAAAACAAACAACCCCATCAAAAAGCGGGCAAAGGATATGAACAGAAACTGCTCAAAAGAAGACATAAATGTCAAAAGGCATTTATGTGGCCAACAAACATATGAAAAAAGCTCATCATCACTGATCATTAGATAAATGCAAATCAAAACCACAATGAGATACCATCTCATGCCAGTCAGAATGGTGATTATTAAAATGTCAGGAGGCAATAGATGCTGGGGAGGCTGTAGAGAAATAGAAACACTTTTACACTGTTGGTGGGAGTGTAACTCAGTTCAACCATTGTGGAAGACAGTGTGGTGATTCCTCAAGGATCTAGAGCCAGAAATACCATTTGACCCCAGGGGATTATAAATCATTCTACTATAAAGACACATGCACACGTATGTTTACTGCAGCACGATTTACAATAGCATAAACGTGGAACCAACCCAAATGCCCATCAATGATAGACTGGATAAAGAAAATGTGGTATATGTACACCATGGAATACTATGCAGCCATAAAAAAGAATGAGATCATGTCCTTTGCAGGGATGTGGATAAAGCTGGAAGCCATTATCCTCAATAAACTAACACAGGAACAGAAAACCAAACACTGCATGTTCTCACTCACAAGTGAGTGAGAACACATAGACACAGGGAGGGGAACAATACACACCAGGGCCCGTTGTGGGGTTGGGGGCAAGGGGAGGGAGAACATTAGGACAAATACCTGATGCATATGGGGCTTAAAACCTACATGACAGGTTGATGGGTGCAGCAAACCACCATGGCACATGTATACCTATGTAACAAACCTGCACATTCTGCACATGCATCCTGGAACTTAAAGTAAATTAAAAATAAATAAATAAATAAAAATTCAGCCATTCTAAAAAATGTTTATACCTTTCTTTATTTTTCTCATTTTCTATATTGTAACATACTGTATTTCTCTTAAATTCAGGGAAAAAGGGAAATATGCATTATGTGGTAATTATAAAGCAAAAGCTGAACCCTCTTTGGTCTTTCAGTGTCTTAAAATCATAAAGCCAGACCCATGTGTGCTACACGGATGCCGATAGTTTAAAAGAATCTGCGAATCTCAACTTGCTTTATTTTGCTCTTCTATTAAAGCTATCTTATAATAGAAAAAAATAAGAAAAATATAGTTTTTAAGTTAAAATAACAGAACACATACAAACACAACTGCTTTTACTCAAAAAACTGACAAAACACTGAAACTGGTCCCAGTGGTCAGTTGAAGGTGACCATGTGGCATTAAGGAGCCAGTGCGCAGCAAGAGTGACTTTCTTCCTGAACCTGACAGCTGACTGCAGCTGTGCATCAGACAAAACCAGATCCTTCATTCTCTAAGCTCTTCTGAATGTTTCAGATTTCGCTTTCCTTGTACAGAGCAGGTAATCATCATGGCTGGAGGCTGTCGGGGTCTCCTGCACCAAGCTAGGTAACGAGGACTGCGGGGTGAGAAAGGCGGTTCTCCCTGCCAGGGTCCCAGTGACCACAGCTGGGCTCCAGGCCCAGGTGTAGTGTGTGGGCACCGTGCTTAGGAATCAGGAAGAGTTTTCCATAAAAAGTAGGACTTGAGCCTAGACTTCAGGTGGGAGCAGAAAGATGTCCCTGGAAAAGGAAGGAGAACAGGAAGCATCCAGGCCAGGGGCTGAGTGCTGTCCTCCGGACCAGGACTCAAGGACAAGGGAGGATGGAGGAATGGCTTCTGGCTGCTGTGGGGACCCACTCGAAACCCCAGGCACTGTTCAACAGATCATTGAAGCTGAAGACATCTGAGACTGAACCGATGCAGAAAGAAGCCTCAGAGCTTTTCTTATCTGACCAGAAGCAGCAACTTTCAAGAAATGAGGACTGCCACTAATTCCCTCCTGGGGAAGCCTTCCATTCCTAGGAGAGACGAAAAGTCAGCCTCTCTGAGGGACTTACAGGGCCCTGAAAAAGACTCAAACGTGCCAGCGCCACGGCCCAAACACCTGGGACGGACACCGGGAATGTTTCATGAGCCCTTAACGACCAAAGGGGAACAACTCTGGTATTAATATTAGTATTTAGCACTGGAAGTTTGCGTCTTGGTGCTGACAGAGGGCATTGGGGGGCTTCCCCAGGGAGCCCCAAACAGCGTCTCCGCAGATCGGAGTGCTCCCCGCTCCGCTGCAGGAGGCTGCGCTCCGCCTGCTGGGTGTGGGCCTCTCCACCACGGCGGTCTTCAGACGGGGTCAGTGTACGTGCCAAGACCTTCTATGGGGCATGTGCTATAAGTATTTTTAAAGCAATTACTTATCATTTTCAGCTCCTCAGCTCTTTCCCAAAAGTGATGTGCCTAGGATCTTCTCTGGCCGGTCCCTGTCGCGTTCTCCACAGACCCGGGCACTTTGCACCTCACACCCACCCCAAACCTCTCTCCAGGGCGTGCTCCTGCTGGAGGCGCCCTCCCCAGGGCACAGCGCCAGAGATAGCAACCCTGTGAATTCAGCAGCCAATTGTGCCCAGTGACGAAGGAAGCCAGCCTCCAGCAAACGCCCAGGTCTCCTATTCTTTGCTTTTCACAGAATGGAAAGGGAGCCTGTTCAAGTTGTCAGCTGAGAGAGCTTTAAAAACAATCTTGTATAACAAACACAAGATGATTTTTGGCATACAGCTTGAATGGACCTCAAAAAACAATGACATGATTATAGCAAATCTTTTTCCATTTCCATCTTCCATTCCCATTTACGTGAACAAGTTTGCTTTGGCTCATAAAAACGAAACCAGAGAAAATCTCAGCGCCCAGCCTGTTTTAGGAGCACCCCATGGGTCTGTGAACCTGGGAAGGGGCCGCCCCTAGCATCACTGATATTGAATTTCTAAGATTTTAATTTTATAGTAATCAATTTTTAAAAAATTATTTAAATTTTAATCAGTTGTATACTACTAATAATTACAAGGATAATTCAAAGAAGCAACATTTAGAGTCTATGGTTTCAAAAATTACATTTTTAAAAGTTTGTTCAATTTATATACAGATTTTTTCCTGTAAGAATATAAATGTGATGACTTTTAAGCCAAAAAATATACCTATCACACTGGCATAATACCCTAAAGGAGTAGTTAGAATGGAAAGTTGGGCCTACAGAGAAAAAGGAGTCACAAAAAAATTTGCATGCTCAGAAGAAAAGCATTTTTGTGTTTATTTATTTATTTATTTATTTTTATTTAAGGATGAGGGAGGTTGTGAAATCACTATGGTAATTGGATTCCAGTGGAAACACCTAAGAGTGGTGTGAGAGTTTTATTTTGGAATATCAATATTTTGAAAGGCCAGAAGATATACCTTTTTCAATGAATAAAACTGACTTTTAGATGAGTATTTTTTAATAGTTTTAGGGGAACGGGAGGTATTTGGTTACACAGATAAGCTCTGCAGTGGAGATTTCAGAGATTCTGGTGCCCCTGTCTCCCTGGCAGTGTCCACTGCACCGATGCCAGCCTCTCATCCCTCGCCCTCTCCACCCTTCTGTGAGTCCCCAGTAACAGGTCGTGTCTAGGACCTTTCATCAGGAGACGCGCGCTTAGCACAGGCCCCAGGCCGCCTGGTGGGGATTTGCTCAGAAGTTCTTTGTGGAGACTACGGGTTCCTTTTTAAACATCAGGTATTTATTTCTAGTAGTCTCCAGCCCAATAAACTCATTTGAACCCTGGAAAATGGATCACTCTGTTTCAATTAGGCCAATTTCTCAGGAGTTCCAGAAAAATATTTTAAGCCAGTGACTCACTGGAGTCCCAGTTGGCAATACACTCTAGGGCAATCAGTCCAACACCCAGGAGGCCAGGAGAGAGGTTTCCAGAGACTCTGACATGTTGCCCCTGTGTCTGCCCTCAGCCCCCTGAGCACGGTGGGAGCAGCCCAGCTCCAGGGCAGTTCCACAGCACAGTCCAGGGCCCTCATTCTGGCCTCCTGCCACATCCAGGGTACTGGGCCTGCTTAAAGTGTTTAAACAGAGAGGAAGGGGTGGGTGCTACGCTGTGTGCCCGTCCGCAGTGCATACACTGGAACTCAAATGTCAGTGTCATAGCCCGAAGAGGTGATGATGTCATGAGGGCCCCATCCTGATGAATGGGACCAGCGGACCTTATAAAAGGCACCTCCGCCTCCCAGCATGTGAGGACGCAGCAACAAGGCTCTGTCTTGGTAGCAGAAATGGACCCTCAGCAGACACCGAACCTATGGTGCCTCCATCTTGGACTTCCAGCCTCCAGAACTGTGAGAAGGAGGTTTCTGTTATTTATATGTCACCTGGTCTAGGGTATTTTGTTACAGCAGCCTGAACAAAGACAGCTGGCCTTTCTTTACCTGAGATAATTTCAAACTTTATTATCCTCAACTCAGTTATATCCTTAACTCAAGGAAGATATTTTATTTCATGACAGGCACTGGAAATATACACCTTTGGCTTTCCCTGTAATTGTAAAGAAAATTTATATGTAAAATAACTGATACAGGACTCCTCATTTCAGCATTTAAAGCAAAAATCTCTAAAGTTAATAAACTTTCTACTCTGCAAAAGAAATTGTATAAATGCCAAAATTTTTGATGTATCAGAAGTAAGAGTTATACTGAGAAATTCTCTAGGCGGTCATAGACTCACAGTCTCTGTAGAAGTAACAGGATAAAGAAGAAAATTTTGCACTTTTGTAAATGGTTTTGCTGCAAGTACAGTGGTGAGTTTTGTAGCGATTTAATTGTGTCTACTTTTATAGAAATTTCAAGCATTTAAAAGAATCTGATATGCTAAACTTGTGAAAAGTTTAATTGATAAAGTTTGCAATCAAAACATAAAACATAAAGATAGTATCCAGAGAGAGAAAAAACATGGCTAAGTAAAGCGGAGGAGTTGGGAAGAGGACAAGAATGTAAAAGAAAAGGAGGTTTATATGAATTCTTTTTGAGATGAAGTCTCACTCTGGTGAGACTGCATTCCAGACTGGAATGCAGCAGTACAATCATAGCTCACTATACCCTCAATTCATAGGCTAAAGTGATCCTCCAGCTTCAGTTTCCCAAATAGCTGGGACTACAGGTACATGCCACCATGCCTGGCTAATTAAAAAAAATAATTTTTTGTGGAGATGGGGTCTCGCTATGTTGCCCAGGCTTGTCTCCAGCTCCCGGCCCCAGTGTTCCTCCTGCCTCAGCCTCCCAAAGTGCAGGGATTACAGGCATGAGCCCCCACACCTGGCCTGACGTTTAATGGATCTAATTTTATTCATTTTGCTATATTCAAATTTTAAAAGTTAAAAATATTTTATCTTTATTTAAAATATTCTGCATGTATTCATGCACATGATTTTAAAACAAGTATATTTTATTGCAAAACTTCATATTTTGAGAAATCAAAGAAGTTAAATTTGTAAGTTCTTTGCTTTTTAGTTGTGTGAATGGTTATCACTGACTAGAGAAAAACAATTGAGAAGGAAATTATTTAACAGTATTTAAGATAATGTCATTTCAAAAAACTGAGAGGAAAATTTCAAAAAATATTTTTAAAAAATCCCTCCCTAGACGTCAGGAAAGGGTAAAGGAGAAGGAAATTACTTTTAGTTAGTCATAGCGGCCTTTTATTTTTACTTTACATGCAAGGAAATAAACTCTAGAAAAGTAGATTACATAAAGGACAAGATTTTAAAATAAGACCAGATTTGGGATTTTGGAAGGTCTTACGTGCTCAGAATGAGTTTAAATTTAGACGAAAGGAGATAGAAACTCTCACACAACAGTGAGGCTGCCTTTGCTGCACAACTGTTTGCTAAATGCTGACAGGCATGTTTTCGGGGCTGACTCATTTGGTTTTTAGAGGGGAAGACCCTCTGAAGAGCATCCCTCTGAGGGGACCGTGGTGGGCTCTCCCAGTCTGTAGCAGGAGAAACTGGGACATGAAAACTGGTTGATCTATCCAGGTTCACTCAGGTGGTCATGACCCAGCCAATTCCTTGGACAAAATTACATCAGAATAAAGTTTAGCCAATGGTTCAATGCTTACCATTCATTAAGAAATAGAGAAAATCAGACGAGCCATCTTACTAATAAAGACAAAAGAATTATTTGAATGTAACTACAATGTTAAACTGCTATTAAGTTAATGTTATTATTTTTAAATTATAATCTTCATGATCAAATGACAAACCATAGATTTTATATATATGTTTGTGTGTATATATAATGATTGAGACCAATTAGACTAATTTTTAAAGTCTACATTGTTTTATTTTAACCAATGCTCCTTAAATGTTGGGTGCTAAATCTGTTTCTTTTGAAGCAGATTGGCCCTGAAACTTTGTGCAAACTAATTGGGATCTAAGAAAAAAGACGTCCAGAAACAGAGACTTAGAAATTATTCTGCACTTTGACCAAATATCCTTCAAACAGAAAATCAAAAGTATTTGAGAAACAAAGCTCCTACTGGCAAAGTGTACAAGAAGCAATCTTTTTAAAAGTCTGCTATTTGTTACCTGGATAGGTTTCTAACTGCATCAAATATATACAGAAGTTGATGACTGTAAGTTTCATTGTTCCATAGCTCCTAAACCTGCCACCAAGACACAATGCTGAGCTGACAGACTAATAGCTGTTTCAGAAGTAGTTTTGTTTTGGTAAACAAAAACCCAGCCCAGGCTGCATGACAGTTGTTGGCCCCCATGCCTGGTTCGCAAGGAAAGGTCAGCAATCCCATGCTACGAGGCCCAAACCAAAAATTAATCGAAAGACTTTAGAGTCCTGGAAACCCCATGGCAGGACCCTAAACCATAGGCAGTTGGAGGTAAATTATTGGCCTCTGCTAGGACTGGCCAGGATGCCAAATGCTTAGCTGACTAATACGGATTTTGGCAAAACCATATTCCACGCACGAGACTTTCAACGAATCTGTCAAGCAGGAAACCCCATGGAGACTGACTTTGTGCCTGTGTTATTCACACAGTAGCCATGGAGTGAAAAACTGAGAAGCATCAGATGTTTTAATTTACATATAATTTAGAAAATTGTCCCTTAGATATTCCACAGCTATATTTCTAAGTAATTTTTTCCATTCTAAAATGGAAACCCCCTTGGGGATAAGCAAAGCTGTCTGAAAATTACTTTTAAGATGTTAGAAAATGGCTAAATGTAATGTTGTTATGAAATTGCAACTGAAATGTGCTAATGTCTTTTTCAGTCTGTTCTAGTGAAACCCTAATGATATTGTAAAAATATGAACCTATAAAACATTCTTCACTTGAAATTTCTGTGAGGTTTCTAAAGTCTGATAATTCTGGTTGTTGATTTGACTGTATTTGCTGATTTCCATAATTCATAATTCTCTAATTTTTAAAGTTAAGCAATACAATGTGAGATAATATTATAACTAGAATAATGTATGTAAA
This sequence comes from Cebus imitator, assembly GCF_001604975.1. NCBI lineage: Eukaryota > Metazoa > Chordata > Mammalia > Primates > Cebidae > Cebus > Cebus imitator. The sequence goes on along the minus strand of NW_016107704.1, from coordinate 393,114 downwards.
TTAGTAAAAAAAATACTTAACTAGTAAAGCCAGAATTAACATTAAAGCTTTCTGTTATAGAGAAATAACAGCTCACAGGCCCATAAAAATAGAGTTTAATGAGAGGTCTAGGTATTACATAAAGTATTATGTGTTTAGCTATATATGTTAGATATAATATATTTATGTGTTTTATATATTTTATTGTTTTGTCCATTAATTTTTAGATACAATTGAAGATATTAAATACTCAGTGCATTCACATTATCTGGTATTTCACTGTGAGGAAATTATTCTCTTCTTGAACATAAATGATCTATATAATTAGACTAACAAGACATATGATCTGGATTGACAACATTTTTAAAAAGCATTCCAAAATACTTAGATTTGAATTAAAGAAAAAGGAATTAATTTTTTCTTTTAGAGAAATCTCAAAAGAAAATATACTGACAGATTAAGTAGTCAAGGCAGCAGGATTACACTTTTTCTCTCTTTCCTCTGGAGACATTATTATTAAAAAGAAATAAAAGTTTCTGGAAGTTAAAGAGCAAATGCACCATGAATCTGTCTTCCTACTTAGACAACAATTGCAATAGTGTAATTATTTTGGAATTCTGGGGTCTATTGAAGGCTTACATCTCACAGGGGATGCCTTGGGTGATAAACTGTGGTTAAATTTGGTCAATTTTACCTCTTAGCATAGTAACAGTTACCTGCTCTCCACCCCCAGCCCTGTAGCAGGCAGCTGGGCAGGTGTTCCTGTAGCAACCTGCACACAGCTTAATGGACAAAGAGAATACTGTCCTCCAATGGCAAGGGATCTGTGCTCTGATCACAGATTGCTGCTTCTGATTGCAGAGCTGCAGACAGAAGGGCTTGCTATCATTGCTGTTGCACCTCCCCTCATTGTTGCAAGGCCCTCTCCTTCCAGCTGAAGTGACTTCCAGGAGACTTAAAGAATCAGCACATGTTTTCTTTCCACTTTATTTTTCTTGCCCCCCTCCCCACACTTGGAGCCAGATGTTGAAGACTGGCACATTAAAAAGTAACTGCATATGCAGAGAAAATTACAAAGCAACCATGCATGCCCGGGGAAAGCCATAGACTCAGAAAAGACCTGAAAATACCTAAGTCTACATCTCAGTCTGACCCTTGATACAGACAGCCTATAAAAATTTTTTAAATGTTAGCAACCCCTGAGGAAAGACAATCTGACATCCAGAGCTACAATATTATTAGATTCCAAGGTCCAGTTTTAATAAAAAATCATAAGACATACCAAAAACCAGGAAAGTAAGGCTCATTCAAAGGAAATAATTAAATAGAAAACTATCCCTGAAAAAGACCTGATGGTAGATCTACTAGACAGACCTTAAAACAATGGTCTTAAAGATGCTTGAAGAACTAAAGGAAGACGTGAAAGAGCCTATGTGTGAACAAAATGAAAATAGTAATAAAGAGATAGAAAATCTAAAAGAAGCCAAAACTAAAATCCAGGCCTGAAAAGTATAATAAGTCAAATTTTAAACATCATTTAAAGGATTTAAGGCAGATTTAAGCAGGCAGAAAAAGGAATCCACAAATTTAAAGATAGGAAAATGGAAATTAGCCATTCTGAGGAATAGAAAGAAAAAGGATTGAAGAAAAATTGAACAGTGATCAAAGTACCTGTGGAATACCCTTAACTGAATTAACATATGCATTATAGAAGTCACAGAAGGAGGAAAGAGAGAAAGGGATAGAGAGAGAATATTGGAAGAAATAATTGCTGAAAATTTCCCAAATTTGATTAAAAAGACATGAATAAGAGCATCCAAGAAATTCAACAAACTGCAGGTATGATGAACTCAGAGACTCACACTAAGACACATTGTAATCAAACTGTCAAAAAACAAAGGCAAGGGGAATTTTGAAAGCAGCAAGAGAAAAGTCACTCATCACATACAGAGGTGTCCTCAAAAAATATTAGCAGATTTCTCATCAAAAACTTTGGTGGCCAGAAGGTAGTGAGTTAATATATCTGGAGTGCTAAAAATAATTAAATAAAAAAACCCATCAACCAAGAATTCTATATTCAGCAAAACTGTACTTTAAAACTGAAGAAGAAATTAAGACATTCCCAGATAAACAAACGCAGGGGGAGTTTGTTATCATGAGGACTGACCTTCAAGAAATGTTAAAGGGAGTCCTGAAGACTGAAATGAATGAACACTAGGCAGTAACTAAAAGCTACATGAAGGAATAAAGATCTCAGTGAAGGTAAATATTATAAGAATTATAAAAATTAGCATAATTCAAAGATGGCCGTTTAGGAACAGCTCAGGATTGCAGCTCCCAGTGAAAGCGTAGAGGGTGAGTGGACGCCACGTTTTTATTGCCCCCAGACTAGGAAATTGCCGGGCAGAGGAGTTCCACGGTCGCCAGCCCGGCTGTTTCCGCCGGCACAGCTGTGCCGGCCGGCACTGCTGCTTTGCCCCGCCGCTGCTTTGTCGGCACCTCAGAGCCGCGGTTCTCCATACAAAATACACCGGTCCGGGTGCCCTTTTGGCTGGCAATTGGAGCCATGGGAAGTCGCCCATTTGCCGGTTCAAAAAGGGGACTGAGCAGAGAACCAGGACAGTAGATTCCAGGGCGGAAAAAAAAAAAGCGCCACAAACCTCAGTGCCGCTGTTTAAGCCAGCGCAGTGAGTGGCTGCAGGGGAAAACAAACAGACCCCGGCGCCTCTTCAACAGGCGACTGGAACACCAACTTAAAAAAGGCTCTGAGGCAGGGAGCCAGGCGATCAGGCTCGGCTGGTCCCACCCCCACAAAAGAACAGCAACCAGAAACTCAGGATTGAGACTTTCACAGCAAGCGCAGCTGAACCCGGGATGGTCCAGCTCTGTGGGGGAGGGGCGTCCGCCATTACCGAGACAGCCCACCGTTGCCAAGGCAACCCGCCATTGCTGAGGCAGCCCGCCGTTGCTGAGGCAGCCCGCCGTTGCCAAGGCAACCCGCCATTGCTGAGACAGCCCGCCATTGCCAAGGCAACCCGCCACAGCAAAGAGACTCTGCCTCAACAGAGGCGGGCCACCATCGCCAAAGCAGTTCTAACTACACCCATATAAACAGGACTGCAGGGAAGTTCACTCGGCAGTGGGGCAGAGCCCACAGCAG
>NW_016107704.1:321804-384135 GCF_001604975.1 Cebus imitator | reverse complement strand
GAAATGCCAGATGTAGGTGATGGGGAGGAAGGCAGCAAATCACACTGCCATGTGTGTTCCTATGCAACAATTTTGCATGTTCTTCACATGTACCCCAAAAACCTAAAATGCAATAAAATAAATAAATGGGAAAAAAATTAGCATAATTCCAATAGTGATGTGTAGCTCCACTCTTTGTTTTCTACAGGGGATTACTGCATTAAAAAAGTATTCATTTATGTTTTTGGACACAAAATACATAAAGATGTAATTTTGTGAGATCAACAACTAAAAGGGGTGGTAACAGGGCTGCTGAAGAAGCAAAATTGTTGTATGTTATTAATGTTATGTTGGTAAAAATTTAAATCACCATGTTATAATTTTATAATATTAAAATTAATCTCCATGGTAACCACAAAGAAAACTGCTAAAGAATATACACATATAAATCTAAACGTTTTACTATAAAAATCAACTAAACACAAAAGAAAACGGTAATGCAGAAAATGAGAGACAAAATACTATAATATAGAAAATAGCAAAATGACAGAAGTCCCTCCATATCAATAATCAATAATCACTTTAAATGTAAATGGATTAAACTCTCCAATCAAAAGACAAATATTGGGAGAATGGTTGAAAAAGATGTTATCTAACTGTATGCTATGTACAAAACATTCACTTTAGATCCAAAGATACAAATAACTTAAAAGTAGAAAGATGGAAAAGGATATTCCACGCAAATTGTAATCAAAAGAAAGCAGAGATTGCTATACTACTATCAGACAAAATCGACTTTAAATAAAAAAAGGTTGCAGAGGCAATGAAAGCCATTATATATTAATGAACTCCCCAATACAGTAAGAAGATATAACAATATAAACAATTATGCATCCAATAATAGACCATCAAAATATCTGAAGCAAAAAATGACAGAATTGAAAGGAGAAATAGATAGTAATAGTTGGAGACTTCATACTCCACATTCAATACTGTATAGCACAACCAGACAGAAGATAAATAGTGAAATAGAGGATTTAAATAACAACAAAAGAAGCCTACCAGATTCAAGAGACATATACAGAACACTATACCCAATAAACAAATTTCTACAACCACAATCTTACCAAGACTAAACCACAAAAAAATAGAAAATCGAAATAGACCTATAACTAGTAAGAAAATTGAATCAATAATCAAAAATCTACCCCCCACACACACACATAAAGGCCTATGAGCTGATGTTTTCACCAGTGACTTATATCAAACATTTAAAGAAGAACTAACACTCAACAAACTTTTCCAAAAAACTGAAGGGGCAGGGAAACCTTTGTATCATTCATAAGGCTATTATCCTGATACAATAGCCAGACAAAGACACTACAAGAAAATAAAACTACATACTGATATCCTTTATAAAATTGATTCAAAATCCATAACAAAATGTCAGCAAACCAAATTCAGCAACCTATTAAAAGAATTATACACCATGATCAACTGAGATTTATTACTGGAATGCAAGGATGACTCAACATGCAAAAATTGATAAATGTAATATACCACATTAACAAAATGACAGGGAAATCTTCAGGATTATCTCGATGCAGAAAAAGGATTTGACAAAATTTAACATCCTCTCATAATTAAAAACATTCAACAAACTGGGAATCAAAAGAAACTACATCAACATAATAACCACATAAATAAAAACTCACAGTGAGCATCATATTCAGTGGTACAAGACTGAAAACTTTTCTCTAAAATCAGGAACAAGTCAAGAATGCTTGCTCTTACTACTCCTATTCAACACAGTACTGGAAGTTCCAGTCAGAGGAATTAGGAAAAAAAAAAAAAAAGAGTATCCAACTGGAAAGGAATAAGTATATTTATCTCTATTCATAGATAATATACTCTTATATGTAGAAACCCTAAATATTCCACAAAAATCTATTATAATTAATACACAAATTCAACAAACAGCAGGATACAAAGTCAGCACACAAAGATCAGTCACATTTCTAAATAGTAAAAATAATCAAAAAAGGAAATTAAGAAAATAATTTTGTTTACTTAGCATGGAAAAAAGTAAAACACTTAGGAATTAACCAAGAGGTGAAAGACTTATGTGGTGAAAAACTGCAAAATATTTCCAAAAAAAGTTAAAGAATACATATGAAAATAGAAATACATCCCCTGTTCATGAACACTTAATATTGTTCAGATGTCAATACTACCCAATGCTATTTACAGATTTAATGCAATTCCTATCAAAATATCAATAATTCCTTTTTTTGCAGAAATAGAAAAGCCATTCTAAAACTCACGTGAAATCTCAAGGGATGCCAAATAGTCAAAAAATTATTGAAAAGGAACAAAGCTGGAAGACTCACATTTCTTGATTTCAAAGCTTACAACAAAGCTATACTAATCAAAACAGTATGATACTGGCATAAAGACATGTTGGGAGAAAGTCTTGACCTGTGTGTGATGGAGTATATGTTGTTTTCTGAGAGGCGATGGCAGGGAACACCGAGCCATCCCCAGGCAGAAAACGGTTAGAATAAGTAAGCAATATGTACAGGTCATGCACTAGTTAAACCAGTTCCCCAAACACAGGATATGTGAACTTGTCCTCATTGCTGACTCGCAAAGAGTGCTTTCTAGCTTATTTCTATTTTAGCAGTGAACAGGCACTATCTGCCTGTTTAGTCTATCTTTATGCTATGAAGAAACACTGAGCACCTGCTTATTAAAAATAATCACTTGTTCACAAAGAGTAGATACATGGGTCAGAGTCTGCTCTGGGCTCTCAGCTGGGAAATGCTGGCAGACCCCTGACGTCCCACTCTGATCCCACTTTTACACTCTATCTTTGTTTTTGTTTTTTTAATTCCTTCAGCGCCGCCTGGGCTGGGGTCTCTACGACTGAGCTGGTCTTGGCAAAGACAGAAAAATAGACCAATAGAATACAATAGATTCCAGAAATACATTCTCCCATATAGGGTCAAATAATTTTCAATAAGCATATCAAAACCATTCGATGAAGAAAAGACAGCCTTTTTCAACAAATGATGCTGGGTAAACTAGATATACACATGAAAAAGAATGAAGCTGGACTCTTATCTAATACCATACACAAAAATTAACTCAAAATGGATCCATGATTGACCTAAATGTAAGCCTTAAAACTAAAAAATTCCTAGAAGAAAACATGGGGCAAAAGCTTCATGACACTGGATTCAGGAATAATTTACTGGATATAACATTAAAGGCCCAGGCAACAACAAAAAATAATAATAAATTGAACTTCATAAAAATTAAAAAATGTGCATCAAAAAAAGTTATCAACAGAGTAAAAAGGAACCCACAGGATGAGAGAAACTATTTGTAAACCATAAATCTGGTAAAGGATTAATATCCAGAATATAGGGAGAACTTTTAAAACTCAACAGAAAAACAAACAACCTCATCCAAGGTGAACAAAGGACTTTAATAGTCATTTCTCTAAAGGAGATATGCAAATGGACAATAAGCACATGAAAAGATACTCAACATCACTAATCATTAGATAAATGCAAATCACAACCGTGAGATATCCCCCATACACATTAGCCTGACTACTACTTAAAAGGAAAAAAAAAAAAAAAACAGAAGTTTACAAATGCTGTCAAAGATGTGGAGAAATTAGAACCCTTGTGCACAGTTGGTAAGAAGGTAAAATGGTGCAGCTGTTGTGGAAAACAGTATGATGGTCCCTCAAAAATTTAAAAATAGTATTACTGTATGTTCTAATAATTCTGCTTCTTGGTATATGGTCAAAGGAATTGAAGGCAAGGTTTCCCCGGAATATTTGTGCACCAATATTCACAGCAGCATTATTTACAAGAGTTAAGACATGGAAGCAACCCAAGGGCCCACTGAAAGATAAATAAACAAAATGTGGCACGTACATACAGTGGAATATGATTCAGCCTTGAAAAATAATATAGTAATAAAGGGAATAGAAGCCTTGCAGACATGATGCTAAGTGAAATAAGTCAGTTACAAAAATAACGATGGCGATTTCACTATACCAGGTAGGGTAGTCAGAATCATAGAGACAGAAGTACAATGGTGGTTGCCAGGAGCCTGGGGGAGGGGAGATGGGAAGTTACTTCTTAATTGGCATAGTTCCAGTTTTCCAAGATGAAAAGGTGCTATGGACCATGTTTTGATGGTTGTACAACAATATAAATATACTTAATACTACCGTACACATTAAAATGGTTAAAATAGCAAATCTTACATGTAGTTTACCACAATAAAAAAAAAATGAAGAAAGAAAGGAAATACTTGTCTCTTTGCAATATGGCCAATTTACAAGAATAGGTCCCAGAATTAGTTGAATAAATAAATATAAAGCAACCATGATAGCAAAGCCACATAGCTGTCCCTGAGCATTGTGGCAAGCACCTGGGCCCTTCCCACAGTGTCCCCATCCCGCTCCATGCTCTGGGGCTCATGTGTGCAGTGGAGGGAGAAGACAGCCTCAGAAACATTGGTTTGCCTAAAATTTAATCCCCATTTCTCTAGACTGTTGTCTGATGTGTAATATCTGTACAGTTTACAGTGTAGGAAAATGTGTTAAGACAATTATGTCTAAGAAATCAGCATGTTGGACCATTTTCTGAATTTAAATATGGGTTTCACTCTGTTGCACACGGTAAATGTACATAAACATTGCCTGTACTTTCATTTCCCCCCAGGTTCTACAGAAAGCTGTTCTTCCAGAAGAGCTGATTCAGTGGCAGTTCAGAGAGTGCCACGGGTGTTGTGAGCATCCTCGTGCTGCTAGCGTGAGTATCATTTCCACTGCGGGGACAGCAGCCACCTCACAGATGTGCAGCCAGCAGTGATTCACACTCTCAACTCCTGCTGGGGACACCCAGAGACAGGCACAGTCACAGAGGAGATGTGAACACTGTCACAAATCGTCTAAAATTCTTAGCGATGGATTTTTAAATGGATGTGAAGCCATCACTCTGACCTAATGACTTCTCATGTACCCAACAGGAAAAGTATCATGAGCTCTTCTCATTTGCATTCCATAATATTATCGTCTTTCACATGGAAACACTAAGAGACTCATAGACGAATGGGGCGGGGATTAATGACAGGAAAGTCAGGTTGCCTGAGGCAAATTCACTGTACAAATATCAATACACATCTCCATCTTAGCAAAAAACAACTAAAAACACAATAAAAATATTCATCCTCCTCAATGACAAAACTGTGCAATATCTAGACGCTAACTTAGGAAAGCGCATGACCCCGGAGGCTGTCAGGCAGGGGATAAGAGCAAGGACCTTGGCTTCTTGAGCAACTTTCACACATTCCCCACGCCTCAGTCTTCTCAGGAGAACACTGGCCGTGAGCACGTGGTGCCCTCTTCCCTGCCACCTGCTGTCCCACTTCTTGTCCCCATTTGCTAATTCTCTGTCACCAATTCCTCTCCTCCCTGCCTCTCCGGAGCTCACCCTCGCCATGCTCTTGCCCCGACTCCCATCCCTAGCTGCTCTTGTCAAGGTCCTGTGACTGCCATGTGTCTAAATGTAATCATCCATCCTCAGTTCCCATCTTTCCTGACACACGTAATCATTTCCTCAGTTTTGAATCCTCTTCTTACCTAGTCTTTGGTATCAATCCCTCAGAAAATCCTGTTGACTCTGCCTTCCAAATATACCCCATATGAACTGCTTTTTCCACTTCCCTAGTGACCTGCCTCTGGTCCAAGCAGCCACCACCTCTGGCCTGGAAGGTTGCAGGTCTCCCCACTTCGGCCCTGCTCCCTCTAGGTCTCCCCGTAACACACAGCCAGAGCGATCCAGTGAGGGCAGCAGGTGGCTCCCACTCAGACCCGGGGGCTCTCCATCTTAGTCTGAGTAGCAGCCCCATTCCTACAGAGGCCACAAGGTGCTACAGGACCTGGCCTCGTGACCTGTGTGCCCTCTCCCCTACTGTTCTCCCCCAGCTCGCTCTGCGGGTCACGCTGGCCTCCCACAGTCTCCCACCGTCTGTACACAGCCCAGCGTGCTCTGTCTCTGCGGGGAGTGCCCTGAGCTCAGGTGGCTGCAGGGCTCACTTCCCGGACTTCCTCAATTTTCATTCGTGAGGCCTTTCCTCATCACCTGTTTAAAATGACAGCTGCTCCACCCGAAGCTTCCCAGGCCCCCTTATCCTGCCCCACTGATCTCTGCCATGGCACTCATCTCCTTCTAATGTCCCACAGAATTTCATTAATGCGGCAGCCCTGGGAGTGCACAGCTCCCACCCCGGCAGGGAGCACTATGGACCCATGGCTCCACTGTGGTACCTCTGGGTGCACCTGTGTTCACGACAAGGCCATGCTCCCCACAGTGCTTCCTAGGCTGGGACTCCCTGGGGAGTAACGTTTCACCCAGGATGCCCTGTTGGCCTGGACAGACCTTTCTTGAAGCTGAGAACCTCCTACCTCTACCTCTTCTGGCTTTTTCTCTCTCACAGGTGTCGGACCTGCAGTATGGTCTGAAATCTCTCTTCACTCCTTCTCCAAGGATCTGCATGTCCAACCCTGCCTGGTTTCTGCTCTTCAGTGAGTATGAGCTGCACGGTTGATTATTATCAGTGCTATTGCATTGTTCATGGTCTGTCTTGACCCACTAGAGCATGAACTGGCCAGGGCAGAGGGCTTTGGATTTTTCCTGTGCTTTCTTGGTGCCTGGAGCAGGGCCTGGCTCATAGCAGAGATGCAGTAAATCTGTGCTGAGTAAATGTCTTACGTATTGAATTTCATAATGCATCTTAAAAGTACACCACACAGTGTTGCACAAAATAACCACATGTTCAGTGTTGGCCATATTTACACTGAAGAAAAGAAGTCAAGTTTCCATTAAAGAAAGTTAAAATATTTAAGTAAATAAAAACATAGACTGTGTTCTTGGGTGGGAGCCCACTTTAACAGTATAAAGTATAGTCATATAAAATGTAAATGTCAGAATCCCAAAATTGTCTAAAAATTAAAGCAATTCCAATAGAAATTCTAGCAGGATTTTGAGACATTCATAAATTCATGCTAAAATTCACTTGGATGAATAAAGGCTCAGAAGTAGCCTAATTAACTGTGAAAAAACGGTATAGAGGAGAGACCTGACCTAGTAAATATAGACTGCAAGACCCTAATGAGTAATGATAATAGCAATCTTTTAAAAGTATGGCGCTGGTGCAAAAACAGACAATAGATCAATTAAACAGAGTAGAAAGCTCAGAAAGAGACCACGTATACACAGGAACTCAGCATCACAAGTCAATGGGGAAAAGGATGGATTTTGAATCAGTGGTTTCAGGAAAACTGAATCACTACATGAAGACAATGAGGGCGCATTCGTTCTAGCACTATGTGTAGTAGTGGAGTCCTGGAAGGCTCAAGGCCTGTAAGTGGAAATTTAAATTATAAAGCTCAGAGAAGGTAATGGAGGAGTATACTTCTGTGAGTTAAGAATAGAGAAAGATGTTTAAATAAGAAGATTTCCCCAGAAAACATGGATTTGACAATATCAAAATCTAGGGGTTTTATTTACTGAAAAACAAAATGGGCAAAGTTAACACATGGCAGATAGCTTAGGAGGTGATATTTACAATTTTGAAAACCAACAAGGGACTGATATTGAGAAAAACAGGGAAAGCCTGTAAATACAAAGAAAAGACAAAAAGAAATCAAACAGAAATTGCATAGGATGTTGACAGGTGAGTCTCAGAAGAGAAAACCCAATGGCTAAAAGGATATAAAGAGAAGGTTAAAGTCATGTTAGAGAAATGCAAATTAGAACAACAGTGAGACACCACTTCACACAGGTATCAGACTGGCAAATTAGGATGCTGGGTGGGGCTGGGTACTAAGGCAGGCACAGGAACACAGGATTCCATGAGCTGCAGGTGGGTGCAGGTGGCACAGCCATGGCAGAAGGCATCCTGGTGAGATTTATTCAGATTGGAATAGGGAGCCAATGACCCAGAAACTTCATTCCTTAGTACATGTTCAACGCAGGCCCATGAAGGGACGCATGTGAAGATGCTCACTGTAGCCTTACTCATGGTCATGCAATGCTGGAGGAATGAACAGGCACGATGTATTAGTCTGTTCTCACACTGCTATAAAGACATACCCAGCACTGGGTAATTTATAAAGGAAAGATGTTTAACTGACTCACAGTTATGCATGGCTGGGGAGGCCTCAGGAAACTTACAATCATGGTGGAAGACAAAGGAGAAGCAGGCACCTCTTTATAGGGCAGCAGGATGGAGCAAGTGCAAGCAGGGGAAATGCCAGATGTGCATAAAACCCTCAGGTCTCATGATAACTCACTCACTATCAGGAGAACAGCTTGAGGGAAACCATTTCATGATCCAATGACCTCTATCTGTTCCTGCCGTCAACACATGGGGATTATGGGGATGGGATTATGGGGATTACAATTCAAGATGAGATTTTAGGTGGGGACACAACCAGACCATAGCAGACAATGTGTGGGTGTGTGGAATGCTCTGGAATGTTGCACAGCCCCTGGTTATAAGCAACGGAATGGTGAGTGCAAGCTAACATGGAAAGATCTGAACTCACAAGGATGTTTGCTTCTGTGTGAGGGGAGAGCGAGGGCAAAAAAAAGTATTCAAGAGAGATGTGCTAAAGATGAGATGTGCCTTGAACCGAGAGTGTGGCCAACTCAACCCTATGCACTTAAGGCTAAAAAAACATACATTAAATAGCTGAGAATCACAGATCAATGGCATCACCTCCTGTGATCAGGGTATGTTAAGTTGCCTTCGTGGCTCGAGGCTGTCTTCTGGTCCCCCCCATGCAGACCTGCTACCAGGCTTAACCTGAGTCTAGGTCCGGATAAAAGCCTGTATACAGAAAACTTCATGGGATCCTCTTGGAATCAATTCTTGGCAACTCACAGGGTCACAGAGTACCATGGACGAGAAATTTGGACACATGTCAATTTCGGGCCTAGGCCCATGCTCAGGGAGTAAACTGCCTCTTTCTGATCCTCAAAAAACATAATAAGGACCAAACATAGCATACCAACACAACACCAAGTGTCTCCACACAAAATCACAATCAGGTGAGACAGTGACAACTTCACACAACTCCACGAGGTCCCATCTTCCCTCGAGAAGCCAGGACTGGACAGAGAAAATACCCTGAGGCCTGCACAGCTGGCAAATAGCTGACGTATTTTCAGACAGCACTGTCTCTTAAGGACCAAGACTATGATGACGTCACACTAAGTCAAGAAGAGAAAATAAGATCTTAAAAAACTACTTAAAGTGGAGGCCAAATATACATGCCATGTGGGTGCCTCGAGAGATGGACAAATTGATCTTATTGGTAGGACTGTCATACCTTTAATTACATCTGCTTGTCTCGGCATCCACTCGCCCTAGAGACTCTCGTTGCCCTCAGGCAAGCAGGACTGGACGGACAGCCAATGGCCCTGGTTCCCCACTGGTCTCAGACAGAGCTTACCCAGAGTGTTATTTTCTCGGCTGTGTTTTCAACCTGTTGTCATGTTTGTCCTAAGGTCATAATTTTATTCTGCCTCATAATTTTCCACTTCAAGGGGCTGCCCAAAACCTAACTATGTGACTGGGCAACATAGCAAGACTCCACCTCTGTAAAAAAATAAAAATATTAGCCAGGTGTGGTTGTGTGCCTGTAGTCCCAGTTGCTCCAGAGGCTGAGGTGGGAGGATCACTGGAGCCCAGGAGTTCAAGGCCACAGTGAACTATAATCATGCTACTGCACTCCAGCTGGGCCACAGAGCAAGACCCCGTCTCAAAATAAATTAATTAATTAAATAAAAATAAAAATGTTTTAGGTGTACAAAAAATTTTTTAATCTTTTGATGCAAGGAAAGCATTCCCTAGCCTTTTAAAATAAGTTAAAAACAGCATTTTTGCAAATCTGAGCGCTGTCTGATTTCTACTAAAGTTCCAAAGTCTTGGTGAACCACCCGTTCTTCTTAATCAAGTTATTACATACATAATTACTGAAATAACAGCTCTCAAAAATTAAAATTCACTTAACAAGAAAATGATATTGAACACAATGAATTCTTTCTCCTGTGACTCCAGAGCCATCCGAGGATATTTCAGTGCCTTGTCAAGATGTTAATTACAAAGCTGAGCAATAGTTGCCGAGTGCACTGCAGATTTTAAATGAGTTCGGGGAGCTTCTTGTGAAACCTGGCTGTCACTGTCTCATTCTGGAAAACGAGTGGATGAAAGCAAGTGGGCCGGGTGTGGTGGCTCAAGCCTATAATTTTAGTACTTTGGGAGGCTGAGATGGGTTGATCACCTGAGGCCAGGAGTTTGAGACCAGCCTGGACAACATGGCAAAACCCTGTCTTTACTAAAAATACAAAAATTAGCCAGGAGTGATGGTGGGCGCCTGTAATCCCAGCTACTTGGGAGGCTGAGGCAGGAGAATTGCTTAAACCCGGGAGGCAGAGGTTGCAGTGACCCGAGATTGTGCCACTATACTCCAGCCTGAGTGACAGAGTGACACTCCATCTCAAAAAAAAAAAAAAAAAGAAAGCATCCGGGCTCTGGTTCCCAGACATTGGCAGCCCCCTCCTAGCCCTGCCCTCCTCCCACAGCCCCCTTGCCTCCGTCCCAATTCTCAACTTCAATGTCACCTCCCCAGAGAGACCTTCCCAGGGGCTGAGGGTGAGGAGATGCCCCTGTTAGCCTTTCCCTCAAAGCCTTGCAGGGCCCTGTACTTTGCACACATGGCATTTAATGCAATGGAAATCCTATACATGGGGGGGGTCTGTATTGGGCACGTGACCTCCCATACCTGTGGCCACTCAGAGAAGAGGGAAAAGCTATGGCGACCTGCCTCAAGCTCCCCCTCTCATGTGGAACCTGACCCTCTCCCTGCAATGTCACACCTCGCTCCAGGAATAATTTTATGACAAAAACTTAAAATATTTTAAAAGAACCTACTTATTTGCAAGTTTTCTAGTGACCTCGTGAGAAGATCAATTTAGCAGCTTCTCGAATTTTTCGTCTATGAGATTCACAGCCACATCACTGAGAAATATGTTAAGGAATACTTAACAGGTTATAAACTACAGCAATCCCACTCAAGACTAAACAACACTAAGACAGTTTTCTATAGAAATCAGGAAACTCTCCAGCTCTCACTGAAAATAATGCTAAGACAGTTCAGAGTAAAAAAGGCTTCATGGGTTGTTTTTTTTTCAAACGACTCAATTAACTGAAACTGAATCCTGAGACACTCACACACCTCCATGTCTCTTGATTTTGTTTGTGGCTGGGGGGGTTGAGAGGCACAGCTTCTAACCCTGACCCAGACCACCGCTCCCTGGAGAACCGATCCAGACTTTACCCACATCTTTTATAGTGTCTCCATGTCACATTCGGGGGAGGTAGGCACACAGCCTGCATTTAACCAGTGGAAGCCACACACACGCGGGTGTGGAGCAGAAGGCCCACAGCAGGAGCCAGGGCTCCCATCCCCTGGAACAGCCACCCGTTGCATCTGACCTAACCTCACGTCGTTGCTTCCACAAGGAGCTCCCTGGAAAATGCTGAACCTGTAAGGGATTGGTTACAACTGTAGATTTGATTATGTCTAACTTTAATGAGATTAAAAGGAATTCATTCTACATGTTATGATTTGTTTTCTGAGTTCATTGATAAAACACTGCATTAGTTTCCAAGGGCTGCCTTAACACAGTCTGCAAACTGGGTGACCTAAGACAGCAAAAGTGTATTGTCTTGCATTCTGGAGGCTAAAAGCCTCAAATCAACATGTCTGCAGGGCTGTGCTCCCTCTGAAACCTGCAGGAGAACCGTTCCTTGTCTCTTCCAGTGTCTGGTGTTGTTGGCAATCCCCAGTGACCTTTGGTGTGTAGACGTATCACTCCAGTCTCTGTGACCACCGCCACGGGGCTTTCTTGTATCTGTGTCTCTTCTAAGGATGCCAGTCATGTTATTGAGTTTCAGTCATAAATACTCTTTGGGCATTATTGGGTTTCTTTCAAAAGGAAATAGGTCAAAATTGTAATTGGATATAGAATACATAATGGGTTGATAATACTGGAAATAGACTAGATTTATACTCTCCCTTTCTTCAGCACATTTATGTTTGATATTGAAGTAGAACTGTCTTGTACCTCAATGTTTAATGACAAATGGTGTCTGGTATTCTATCTGGCACATGGCAAAAGCTAAATAAATATCAATTGTTAATTGTTATTGATCAACCCCACATTATTGATGTGCATACATTTTGCAGTTATAAACATGAAATATACTTAATGTTTTTCAAAGGTATGTATGGTTTTATGCCTAAATTTTTATTGCACTAGGATGATCTTATTAGAATACCACGTGGATAATATTATGTTTCAAAAAAAAGATTGCCTGGTAAAAAAAATTATAATTAAAAACCATTTTTAAAATGTTGGCCCTATTAACCAGTAAATAAAGACAAAATAAAAATCATATGAGTTCTTTGGTTTTAAGGCACAGTGGAGCAATGATTCATATCTTTGCTTTAAATTGGTCATTCTTGTTGACTGAAGTTAAAGGAAAATATCTTGGTAATATGTGCTAATGCTCTCTTATAAATTCTTTAAAGCAGGAGTTCTCAACCCCTGGGCTATAAACTGGTACCAGCCCATGGCCTGTTAGGAACCAGGCTGCACGGCAGGAGGTGAGTGAACAGCGAGCCAAGCGTCCTCTGTACTTGCAGCCACTCTCCACCGCTCACATTGCCGCCTGAGTTCCGCCTCCTCTCAGGTCAGCGGCAGCATTAGAGTCTCATTGGAACATAAACCCTATTGTGCACTGCACATGGGAGGGATCTGGGTTGCCCACTCCTTATGAGAATCTTGTTGAGATTCACTCAGGGTGGCTGGCAAAATACTAGGGAAATATTAGGGAAAGTTGGAAGATTATAGTCTCTTGGAAGGCAGGAAGGTTTTAATGGAATGGGTTGAAGGCAGCCGGTTCATTACGTTAGAATTTTAAGTCATAGGGTAAAAGACAGGACAATAAAGCTTTCCCAGTTAAGTCTGATACCCCACATTCCTTTGTCTCTACTCTAACTGTTTGCTCATGTAAACTTTGTGCTGGATGGTCCTCTCAGGGAGAAGTCAAAGGGGAATTACCTGTTAATGGTGTTTACTCTGTGCCCCAGAACCTAAAGCTTTTATCATTTGTAAAACCACTCTTTTAACCATGTTAATTATCCACAAGCATGTTGACTTAAAACCTCTGTTATTAAATCTATCCTGAATAAATGTGAGGAGTCATAAGGGGTTATGGTTGGCTAGCTGCAATTGCCCACAAAAAGCAGCCAGTGACCATCCCTAGACCACTCAGATTAGTGTGTGTGAGTGTATTCATTCATCTGTTGTGGAATCAGGGTCTGTAGGACAGACCTTTGCAGGTGATGATCAAGGTCTCAAGTGGTGACCCTGAAGTGAAACCCACCACAAATCTAATGCCTGATGATCTGTCACTGTCTCCCATCACCCCCAGATGGGACAATCTAGCTGCAGGAAAAAAAGCCTAGGACTCACACTGATTCTAAATTACGGTGAGTTGTTTAATTATTTCATTATATATTACTGTGTAATGATAATGGACATAAAGTACACATAAATGTAATGCACCTGAATCATCCCAAAACCACCCCTCTTTCACCACACCTGGTGGGTGGAAAATTGTCTTCCACAGAACTTGTCCCTGGTGTCAGAAAAGTTGGGGATCACTGCTTTCAAGGTAGAAAAGTTTTAATCTAGCATTTGAAAAATTGTCTTCTGTGGTACAACAAAGAAAACAAGAGACACTCTAAGGGAAGTTCTGTGTCTTCTGAATGACCAATTAAAGAAACCGACGAAAAACAACTTTTCATGGACATGAAACATGAATTTAAAAACTATTCTGAAATTGCTATCCACATAGTCTAGACAATTTTTCATCTCTTTCATTTTCCACATTCTTCTCAATGTTGTATAAGCAGCAAGGCCTTTGAGGCTCACTGAGCGATGTGGCACTACTAGACCTCAGACCCCTGTGTGGGAAGGCTGCCTGCCACATGCTTCACTGTATGTGAGATGAGGAAAGAGTGGATATTTATTTCATCAAACTGCTGAGCTTTTTTGCCCACTGTGACTTATAGTCACTAAAATAAATCAATTCCTTTATAATTCAAATACTACTGACATCTAAATTCAGACTAATACACTCTACCAAAATCATATCATCTGGCTTATAACTTAAGGCCTACAGACATCAACTAATTGAGGAAATAATCTGAAGCGCAAAAGGAAAAATTTCATGGAGAGATGACTTCACCATATCTTCTCCCCAGTATTCAGGGCCATTTAACTAATGGGGTAGGCATTTCAGGAAATAACGTGGCCCTGACATATGTTAGTGGCAATGGATTAAAGAGGAAGAGACAATAAAATGAAAAATTTCAAAAGAATTGCAGGTTGAAAATGCACAGAATGAACACAGAAGTTTTGAGCCCGGGAGGGGAGAGTTTCAGTACCGCGGACAGAGGTTTTTGCAGTTGCCTACTTTTCCTTAGGTCTTCATCTATACTAATTCATTCTACATATGAAAGGAGTGAATTCAAACCAAAATGTAGCTCATAAAGACTAGTAGCTGTGCTACTTGTTTCTACAGAGCATCAAACCTATAAGTGCATTCAGGGTTCTTATTTTAATGCTGTCGATGTTGGTACCTCTTCTGAAGATGACAAGTCAGTCAGTCCAAAAAATACGCCCTAGTTTTTAAAACGCGAATGTGGATGACAGATGATGAAAACACTTTCACCAAGATTCTAAAAGGCAGGTAAGACTGGGTTTTGCTTTTACAACCTTACATAAGCAAAATCCTGCTTTGGTTCTCCACAACAGTGCCTTCCTATGTACAGCATATGCCACAGTCCTCAAAGGGTCCATGCTTTCTTAGCATGCCCAGGGTATTTACTTAAGGAATTTTTGAACTATGATCAGGCACAATGGCTTATGCCTGTAATCCTAGCACTTTGGGAGGCTGAGGTGAGTGGATCACCTTATGTCAGGAGCTCGAGACCAGCCTGGCCAACATAGTGAAACCATGTCTCTACTAAAAATACCAAAATAATAATAATAATAATGGTGTGGTGGCACACACCTGTGATCCCAGCTACTCAGAAGGCTGAGGCAGGAGAATCACTTGAACCCAGGAGATGGAAGTTGTCGTGGGTTGAGATTGCACCACTGCACTCCAGCCTGGGTGACACAGCAAGACTCCATCATCTCAAAAAAAAAAAAGGAATATTGACCATAACTAAATTGGAAGATGTTAGTAACACCTTCCCCAATTAATGGATCTTTGAAAAAATATGGAAGTAGATACAGAATGACTCAGACATTTTAAACAGTGCTTCTTATATGTGTTACTTCATAGAAATTATTTAAAAATTCAGATTATTTCCTCAATTAGTTGAGGAAAACTCGCTCTCAAGAGGTTGTTGTCGACCGGTCAGGTTGGAAACAAGCAAATGTTTATATTTCTTACACACTCATATGCTTCCCCCCTAAGACAGGGGAATTGTTCAAAAGAACAATAGGTACTGCTCCACAGAGCACCATCCCCTGCTCCACAGAGCGCTGACCCAAATGCTTGGGTTGAAACATGGCCTCTCACTCCAAGTCCAAGGCCAAAACACAGGCACATTTCAGGAGGCTTTCCCAGATGATGCTGTGGTCACCTAAAACCATGATTCAAACAGAGAAGGAAGATTCTGGTTTTGTACATAAATGGGATTAAATGTGTGTGCCTTTCAGAGCAAAGGGTGAAAAGGAATAGAGAAAAAATATATTTCATTGTAATGGCCTCTAATACAAACCAGAAATCAGACCTGAAGGCCAAAAAGTGACATTATTCCTTCCCCCAGTTCTCCCCCTTAGCAACGATTAAAGCGCTCATTTGAAAATGTTACCAGGAGACAGGGATATTCCCCAGCCACAAACCTCAAGACGCCTCATGGTGCCTAATTTTGGCAATGGTGTGTATTATGCATAGAGCACTGCTGTACAGTCCAATGGGGAACACACATAACTCAAACAAAACACACACACGCATGTAAACACACACACACTATAAACCATAAAATGGTAGAGCAGAAACACACACAGACCTCTCCATGTAAATTTTAAAAACTGTCTGCTACATACTATGACTCCTTTAATATCTACCGAGATTCTACATGTAGGTCACTTTTTCCTCCAGTGTTTTATTTTAAACTGGTAAAAACCTACGGAAAGGTTGAAGGAATAGCACGAGGAACACGCACGTGATGTTCACTCTGCTGCCCCAGTTGTTCCAATTGTGCATTATTTTTTATCCTTCTGTATGTTATTATATACCACTTTTTTGGCCAAACTATTTTTTTTTTTTTTGAGACGGAGTCTCACTCTGTCACCCAGGCTGGAGTGCAGTGGCATTATCTTGGCTCATCGCAACCTCTGCCTCCTGGGTTCAAGCGATTCTTTCATCTCAGCCTCCTGAATAGCTGAGATTACAGGCATGCACCACTACGCCCAGCCGTTTTTTTGTCTTTTAGTAGAGATGGGTTTTCACCATGTTGCCCAAGCTGGTCTTGAACTCCTGAGCTCAGGCAGTCCACCCACCTTGGCCTTTCAAAGTGCTAACATTATAGGCCTGAGCCACTGCGCCTGGCCCTGCCAAACCTTTGTAAGTAACTCACAAATATCTTGACATTTCATCTCTCAATATTTCAGCTGTTTTTCTCTTTAGAACCGGGATATTCTCCATGACCACAATAATATTGTTGGGCTCAAAATTTTTAAAATTAATATAATGGTATTAAAGGTACAGTTGATATTGAAATTATCTCCAAGAATGTCTTTGTAGTTTTTTTTTTTTTTTAATCCAGGACCAAGTCATGGATTGATTACACTGCATTTCATTGTGATGTCTCTGTAGTCCCTGATGTAGAATTTCTTTCCTCCCTTTTATCTCTGAAGAGTCCAGGCTAATTGCATTGTAAATTTTCCACAACCTGAATTTTTTCTGTCTCCTCATGTTAGAATCAGATTAAAGCTTTTTGACAAGAAAGCTGCATCTGTGTCACCAAGCATTTTTCTTTGCAGCACATTAGCTGGCAGACCCATCCCTCATGAAGCCGTGTTTCATCTGATTAAGATGGTGTCTGCCAGACCTTTCCATTGAAAAGGTCCCTTTCTATGTCTCAGAAGTAAGTGATTCAGGATGTGATGCTTTCCAGCTCCACAGTCATCCCCTTCCCCAGTTTTGGCCTCCATTCAGAAATCCTTGCCTATACTTGTTATTAAAATGGAGGTTGAAACAGTGATTTTATAATTCCATCATGCCTTTGTCACAGTAAATCCATCAATTATTTTTTAGTCAAGATGTTACAATCCAATGCCATCATTATTCTTCTGAGTATGCAGTTTTTAAAAATTTGGTCATAGGTGCCTCTTTGAACCAGTGACTATGTCCTGTCCACATGTCCCCACTGATAACTGGACATGCCCTTATTTCCTGGAGCAACAGAATACTCCAGGCTCATCTTGTATGTTGCCCACTCCAGACCTGGAAACAGCTACTGTTCCAAGGATGCTCCTGGCTCCCTTCATCGGGGAGTGCAAGTTACACACCAAGCTCGGCATGCAGGTTTTCTTATGACTATGGAGGTGACAGCCTTTGAAACCCCTTCAGTGGACAGAGCTGGGACTTCCTGGGGTTTAGCACATGAACACACCACTCAGAAGCCCCAAACATCATTTGAAGATGCCCTCTGAGGAGTCTTCATGCCAACCTTTGCTTTCCCACCCCCTTGGTACTCATTCCCTATAAGAGGGGTCTCCATTCTCTTCCGAGAAATTCCATCTGTGAGTTGGTTTTTTTGTTTGTTTATTTTGTTTTGTTTCCACAAGGTAAGCAAATATATATTTATTGTTACTTCCCCTCACTTCTTACATGAAAGGTAGCATTACGTGTAAATGTATATACATATACACAGTTGTACCTTGGCTTCTGTTGGGGATTGGTTCCAGGACGCGTCCCTTCCCAACCTCATTTACTCAAATCTGCAACTACTCAGGTCCCAAGTCCCGCAGTCAGTCCTGCAGGATCTGCGAATGCAGAAAGTCAGCCCTACAGGCGGATTTGCATTCCGCAAGTGCTGTGTTTTCCATCTGCATTTGTAAGTGAGCTCAGGTGGTTCAAACTTATGCTGTTCAAGAGTCAACTGTATATACACAGGGCACGCCATGGGTACACTGTACTTCCTGAATAGTCTGTTGGTAAAAATCTAAAAGTAAATCCTGAAAATTATCTGATTTTTCGCAGAGATTGTGCTTATTCTTTCCAGGGCTGTGCAGTGCCCCATGCGTAGACATCCCGTGGTTTATTCGATGAGTCTCCTGTGGACAGCACTTAGGTTGTTTTCAATAAATGGCTGTACAAATAATGCCGCAAGGAATAATCTTGTATCTGCTGAATTTATGAAGGTGAGTCTCAAGGGTAAATTACCAGAAATGGGATTTCTGGGTTAAAGGGTAAACGCATTTAAAATTTTCCTATTAGGCCGATTTTCCTCCTCAGGAGTTTTTCCACTTTTCTGCCCCAATGGAACACAGTTTGCCAACACGGTATGGACACAAGCTTCTGAACTCCTGCAAATCTGAGGTGAAGGGGGAGAGTCGGAGCCCTTTTCAGGGCGTTTTTCTTTCCATGACTACATTTGAGGTGCTTTCCATGGGCTAGCTGCACATACCTTTCTCCTTTTATCCAGAGGACATGTACATATAGTTGAATAAAATCCCTCCTTCAACTTGTCCCCTAAGCTCTGAGCAACTACCAGATTTCTTCATATGCTGTTACCTGTGCAGGTAAAACTGCCTCAGCCACCCACCAGCCTCCCACGTCTGTCCAACTCCTAATCATCCACAGAACCCCATTTGAATGCCCCTTTCTCCTTAAAGGTTTCCAGACTTCCTTCCTCTGCCTCAACCTCAGATTAAGTGCCTCTCACCGGGGTCTCAACTTATCTGATTCAATCTTGGTTAAAATTCTGTTTAGATGAGTGGGTTGTCTCAGTGGGATTTAGTGAGAAGTCTTGTGTGAAGGGCGTTGCCTTGGGGATATAAAGGCTTTGGTGGGTGGAAAAAACAGAATAGTTAGAAAACGTTTATATTTCTGGTACCATACAATTTAAAGTAAATGCTCTATTCTGTTACCATGAAGTTGAGTTACTGTGCAGATCTTTCCACTGTAAAGAACAAAAGACTTTCTTATAATATTGGAAGGTTTGTTCCAACAATTACAATAAAAGCTGACTTGTGACTTTGATTTTTATATATATAGGACTATAACATACACATTTCTCCATACGTGTCATAGAGAATTGTGCTCATTATGTTTTAAACTGCATTTGTCATAAGACAGTAAATTGCCTCCTTAACAAAGAGCAATTAACCCACTAAAAATGACCTCAATTATTTTGTTCAATTATAATTAACCAATTACTGTGTTCAGACTGCACTGCTACTAGTTTAGGAACATTCTGTAAAATCACTCCTCCTCGCCTCAGTTCCCTGCAAGTAAAAACTAACAAGTATCTCTCACAGACGAATTTTTTAACATGGCACAAAAGAGCATTTTATCACAGGGAGCCAAGGGCAGGGAGAAGCAGGTGTCTTGGGATGCTGGGTCCGGGGCTACAGAGATTTGGGTATTGACTTAGGTAACCATACTTTGCGTCGCAGCCTAGTAAAGCGAGCACGTAGGAATTATAAGCTTTTAATTAGGATAATATTATATAAATGTGAAACCAATCTGGCAAATTTAAAGTGTTATTTCAAATTGGTTAGTGGCTTTATTTTTAAAATATAGAGGTGATTGGGCAATACTGGGACAAGCATTTCTCTTTTTTTCCAGCAGACACACCCCAGGGGTGAGAAATCGCATCTGCGGACCACAGGTTCCCCGGAACATCCCAAAGATAAAACACAATGGAATGTGAGTGAGCTAGGAGTGGCTTCTTTTACACCGATGACACCGAATCCATCCTGAATCAAAACAAAGGAACCGATTTACGGATCTGAGATTAATAACAAAATGCCTGCCTCTCAGTTAAGATAGACGAACCGCTGCTCTCTGTGTCTGGCTGGGAGCTGCCACCCAGGCCGGGCCCCACATAGGAAGTGACCATATACCTGCCACCACCTTTTATAAATCCTTCAAATGACTCGGCACGTTTAATGCTTGTAACAGCTCTCTCTCTGTGTCTCCTTGCAAACCAGGAAGGAGCACATCACACCAACTCCAGGAACAGAGAGCGCTTGCTGGGGCTGCGTGGTTTCCTTCTCAGGCGGCAGTGGCAGACAGGAGCCCAGGCGTGGGCTGTGGTACTGATGAGGGAGTTGATGGGCATGATCCCTGCACTACCTCAGACAATCAATTACCTGCCATTTCCTCAGGAAAACGCGACACGGACCAAGGCAGAAAAATCAGGCACATGCTTGGCCCAACTCAGTTTTCAGCCTTTCCTGCTGCATCCTCCTGTGATCTGGACATTTGAGCAAACAGATGCAGGCATGGCTGGGCATTGAGTCAGAATCAGCCCTCCATTCTCTCTGGGGAGGGGCCTGGCTGTCCTCTTCGGGTGGCTTAGCAGCCCAGGCCACGTGGGTACGTTTCACATGTGTGGGATTGCAGGGTGGAGGGGCAGAGAGGCAGGCAGAAACACAGGAAAGCGCGCTATCTCTTCTTTGAGAAATCCCGGCTTCTCCCATAAAGACTGCAGTCACAGCTCCGTCCTTAGCCTGGCACGGAACTGCCCTGTCTGTGTGCCTCCTCCATTCGGGCGCGGTGGGAGGCCCTCCTCCCAGTTGTAACCGCCTATGCTCCCATGGATTTCCACCCCATCCCTTGCTCCCTTTTCAGTATTGCTGTGTCCCAGATTTCCACTCAGAGCCCTCATCCCCTTGTAATCTGTAGCCTCTTCCAAGACAAACTTCCCTTCACTTTAAAAACCATGTTTGCTGAGGATGCCCAATAGGAAGGCCCTGACCCTTCTGTGGCCTCCCTCCTAAGGCCGCCTACATGCCCTCTGACTTGTCTATTAACAGGCACACTCAAGTTAACGTTGCCATGTTCTCCCCTGCTTCCCCTTTGCAGTTAACAGCACACCGAGCTGTGAGGCTGAACACTTGGGCACCACGGTGAATCCCTCTCCCTCAGCCTCCACATCAAATGCACCGGCAAGTCCGACAGCCCTGAGCCTCAGATATCCCAGACCCTGCCCCTCCATCTCTGTCACCATGGACCCTGCTGGTGCCACCACTGTCCCTCCTGGAGCTGGCCTCCTGCCCCTGCCCTGTCAGTCTTGCCCCTGCAGAACAGCTGCAGCGGATTTTAAAGCAAATCTGACTCTCGCAATCCTATGCTGGACACTGGCAAGGGCTTTATGGGCTGGAGGTGTCCCTGCAAACTTGCTGAGTTCAAGTCCTGACTCCCAGTGCCTCAGAATGCGCCTGTGTCTGAAGATAAGACCTTCTAAGAGGTAAATCAGCTAAGATGCGGCCACAGGGCCAACTCTAAGCCAGTCTGACTAGTGTCCTCATAAAAAGAGGAGACTCGGACACAGGAAGACACCTGGCTTTGCTTGCGCAGTGGGACAACTATGTAAGGGTGCAGCAAGAGGGCACCCCTGCAAGCCGAGGAGAGGTGGGTGGGAACCAAGCCTGCAGACACCTGGACCCTCGATTTCCAGCCTCTGGAGCTGTGAGGAAGTAACTTTCAGTTGTGAAAGCTGCTCCATCTGTGGTCACTGTCAGGGCAGCCCTAGACATGGACACAAATGGCTTCTAGCTACACAGAGCGTCCATCCTATTCCCTGCCTGCCCCACCACCTCCCACTACGCCATCCAGCTCATGGATTGTTTGTGTCTCTGTCTCTATCCAGCAGAAAGTCAGCACAAAGACGTGGATTTATCTGCCCTGTTCACACAAATGTCCATCCCCTAAAGCAGTGCCTTGCACATAGGGGCTCAGCATGTGTTTTCCAATGAATGAACGAATGCAATCCCATGTTGCCAGATCTTAGGACTTTCCATAAAGATCCATGTAAGTGAATTTTAATACAGAATGTTATGGTTCCACAGTCATAACTTTTTCCTGGTAGGATAAGTTTCTTTCAAGGAAGTATTCCAGCTCATCAATGAAGAAGTGCTACAATGAGGGTATCGCTCTTTGATCACTCCTAGTAAGTCACTGGATCTAGGCAAATTACCAATACTGAAGAAAGAGACACCCGGACATCTAAAGGGCAGACGGCCCCACCTGAACATCAGCGACAGTCTAGCTCCAACTGACAAAAGACAGAAGCTACATGAGACAGAGGACCATGTTCAAGGACACAAGGAGGAAGGAGGCAGAAAGATCCAGAATGCCCGAAACACGGCCGGACAATGGTCCAGGTACTTCAACAAGACAAGAAATATGCCAGATGTGGCAGGAGACAACGTATGAAATGAGACTTAAGACGTGTCAACCAACCACAGGATATGTGTCTCACTTAGAACCTGACTCAAACAAATTACTAAAGATCAGATGACTAGACAAAGCCACAGACCTGACACTTGATGATATTAAAAAATTATTATTAAATTGTTATGCACTGTATTGGTTTTGCAGTGCATGTGTGTGTCTGTGTGTGTGTCTGTGTAAAGGGTGACCTTATCTTTAGAGACACTTCTGGAAATAGTTGTGGCTGAAATAATGTGATAATAAACTTCTTCAAAGATAATCTGGTGAGTGTGGGCTTAGGGGAAGAGATGGAGTTTAAAGTGGAACAACATTTTCTCTGAGTGACACTTGCTACACAATGGGAGCAAGAAAGTCCCTCAGCTTCTGCAATTGCTCAAAATTTTCCAAAATAAAGGCAGAAACTACGCAGCATGATAAAACATGGACAGGCATTTCACAGGAGAGGAATCGGATATGGCCGCTAAAAATGTAGAGAGATGTGAACCTTTTTTGATGAGGGAAGTTCAATGTATCCCCATTCAACTGGCAAAAGTTAAAGTCTCATGACACCACATGGTAGGGAAGATGTGGCACTTCTCTAGTACGTGGGATTGTATACTCATGTTCTGCCATTGGGGTATAAACTGGCACAAGCAATCTGGAAATAAGCTTGGCATGTTCTCCTTGAACGTTTATGCTCTTCATGTGAATTCCATTCAATAATTCCATACAACGATTCCATAATTCTATCTCTGGTTGGTTGTATATGTGCATGTGTGATGTGTATGTACTTGTTTATATGTGTATATACCCAGGTAAATATACGTTTGTGTGTGCATGTGTATGTGTACATACATCTCTTTGCACCCAGGAGAAACTCCTGCACATGTATATCATGTATAAGAAAGTCATAGCAAATAACTGAATGAAGGAGAAAGTGAAGGAGGGCTGTCCACGGAGCGATGGTGGAGGTGTGGTACTGACCAACCAGCACTGGACCTGGTGCAATTCTCTACCCAAGGGCCACCAATGTACAGAGCAGCTGCCGTGCGTGACGACTCTCCAGACAGCGGCCCATCTCCTCAGTGCCCAGTGCTGCCTCAGCAGGTGGCACCTGCTGGGGTTCACGCTCTGCAAGATGCCTGGGGGACAGCTCCCCAACTTCTCTGTGGCAGTTTTCACTTAAAAGGAAACTTGAATATTTAATCTGGCCCTAAGTCAAATCATTCTGTGCTGGCATGTATGTATGTGTGTGTTTGTCTGCCTGTCTATGTGTGTGTGTCTGTGTGCATGTCTGTGTGCATGTGTCTGTGTGTCTATGTGTGTCTGTGTGCCCATATGTATGTGTGTGTGTCCATATGTGTATCTGTGTGTGTCTGTGTGTCCATGTGTGTGTGTATGTCTGTATGTGTATCTTTGTGTGTATGTCTGTGTATCCATATGTGTGTTTGTGTGCATGTCTGTCTGTATCTGTGTATCTGTATGTATGTCAGTGTTATGTGAGAGTGTGTGTGTGTCTGTGTGTCCATGTCTGTGTGTGTCTGTATGTGTATCTGTGTGTGTGTCTGTGTGTTCATATGTGTGTGTCTGTGTGCATGTCTGTCTGTGTATATCTGTGTATCTGTATGTATGTCAGTGTTTATGTGAGAGTGTGTGTGTGTGTGTGTGTGTGTGTGTGTGAGAACCTTGTGAGAAGAGGCAATCACATCAGGACAGTTGCAGGCCACAGCATCCTGTGCTTCACCCTATCCTGGGTGCTAATCTGAGCTGTGAGTGGGGCCCCCCAGGGAGCTGCCTTCCCATCTGTCTTATACCTCCGTCCACACGGCAGTGTTGCAGAGAGTGGTTCTTCCATGAGTGAATGGCAGGGCCTCTAAAAATCCTTTTACAAATGTTGCTTTCATGATCAGGAATCCATTTCAAAGCCAGAGCAGCGCGGGCTCACCACGGATGGAGGCTCTGAGCTGAGGAGGCGCTAGATGCTGCGGGGAGGGGGCACACGGGAGGGACCCCATGAGTCCCGAGAACAAAAGGCAGGGCTGATGGTGCCGTGACACTGGGAATCCAAGGAGCCCATGGCTGTGAGGGGAAGGTGACTTTTCCAAAGGGAATAAGTTTGACCTTTCATTCCCAGGTAACGCCATGGAGGAAGAGTGTGGGCTTAGGGGAAGAGATGGAGTTTAGGTGGAATATGGCAGAGGAGGACCCCTGGGCAGACCTGCTTCCCTTGACACCACCCAGATCCTGGCAAATCGTTACAGTCACGTCAGGGTGCTACTTAATAATACCCTAGACTGGGTGGCTTGTAAACAACAGAAATGTATTGGTCCCAGGTCTGGAGGCTGGAAGTCCAAGGTCAAGGCGCCAGCGGACTCAGTGTTGGGTGAGAACCCGCTTCCTAGTACACAGACAGCACCTTCTCTCTGTGTCCCCACGGTGGGAGGGGTAAGGGAGCTCCCTGGGGTCTCCTTTCTAAGGGCACTAATCCCGTTCATGAGGCTCCACCGTCACGATCACGATCCCATCATCACCCAAGGCCCCACATCCCAGTACCACCACCTTGAGGGTTGGGATTTCAACACGAATTCTGAGAGAGACACATGCACTCAGACCACAGCACAGAGGAAATGTCCACAGCGTGAAGGAACAGATTCCTCTGGCCGGCGATCACCTGAGTTCCTGCCTTCCACATCAACAATTGTGAGTAGAAAGGAAAGAAAATTGGGTCAAATTAACCTGAAAGAATGAACCAAGGTAAGCACAACAATGAGTCATTAAAAAATTCTTCAGGCATAAATAGATGTTCTCTTTTGGCAAATTTCCTAGGTTGTGGATAGTTTAGGTTTTACCGAGGGAAAAATCTTAAATGTTATAAGCAGCTGGAAACATCAAAGCATATCATGTACTTTTTTCACATTTTTCTTTGTCCTCCCATCAAAATCTAAGTTCATACGTAGTTTATATTTTACATTGAAAAATTGATAGGAAGTTTTTTGTTTGTTCTGAGAAAGTGGAAAAGTAGAAAGACATGTTTCTCGTTTCTACATATTAGTTGTGTTTAAAATATTCACTTCTCTCACACAGAATCAATGGAAAGCTCTTTTCTTGTTCCTAGGATGTCCTGAGTGTTTTGCTGACACTGCAGGACTGGAGAAGTATGGGCCACGTCCCGGGATGCCCTGAGTCAGATTCGAGTCGTCCACAGTCTGCCTGGTATGTGTGCAATTCAAGGGAGAATCTCCCACACTCCTTGCGGACAACTCTACAATCGGCTCTTACGAAAGATTAGTTGGGTAAATCACTGTTACAAAGGATTGCCGGAAAGATTTTCTACAGAGCATAAAATTGTCCCCTGAATTGAAGCTGGGTTATCACAGCTAGGGTACCACATTGTCTCACATCCCATAAAACTGTCTTCATTGACCTCAATTTTGCCACTATACTCTCTGATTACATTTATGGGCCCTATACGAGGGACATATATGAAATTCAGTACTAGATTTATTATAGGGCTTGGTTTACTGGATGATTCAGGGTACTCTTGACAGGAAGATACAGGAATAATTAACCTCAGACCATAGTGCTCAGAAAGGCTATATTTCTGTGCCACTCTTGTGTTTTAATGTGCTATGAATTATATAACTGATCATGTTTCTCCTTTTACTTAGGCATCTAGAGAGCTCAGGGTTGAAACCTACCTTTAACATAGAAGCAGAGAGTAGAATGGTGGTTGCTAGGGGCAGGGAGGTGGGGGCACGGGGAGACCTTGGTCAAAGAGTGTGAAGTTTTAATTGTGTAGGATGATAAGTTATAAAGGTTGTTAAAGTTGTCAGAATCAAAATGGAGTCACTAAAGTTAAGAAAACCCTGACAAATAGAGCTGGGGAAGGCCAGGAAGAAAAGGTTCTCAGGCTTGTATACCTGATAATGAAAGGGACTTTACAAAAACCACAACCTTGCACAAAGGCCATCACAATTTTACACACAAAAAAATATTTCTGGAAGGACACCTGCCCCAAAACTCCTTGTCCAGCCTCAGACTGGGGTGACTCTTGTTATTGATCCTGTGGCCAAGAACAATTATTGCAAAACAATTATGTAATCCTCCTCATTTTTTTCTTAAAAAACCTCTGCCTTTATCTCCTAAATATACACATAGTTGACTACGGCATACATACTCCCACGGCAATGCTCTATTCCCAAATAAACGTTTTCTTTTAGAGAGCCACTATCTGTCGTTAAGGCTGGCAACATCTAACACACAGCATGGGGGCCACAGTTATTAATATTCTATTGCAGACTGAAAACTTGCTGAGAGTCCATCTCAAGTGTTCTCACCACCAAAAACAAGATAACTGTGTGAAGAGATGGATAAGTGAATTAGAGTGGCCGTCATAATCAGATCATGATGCATATGAACATCAAAACCTCACACTGCGTATGTTAAATATGACAATTTCAATACAAAATGTGAAAGCAAACGGTAAGGAGATAGGCTGGTGCACTTGAATCTTGGTTTACGCTCTGCCTTCTTTGTTCTGTCCCCTTAATCTGGTTTTTAGTTTCAGTCTATTGCGTGAGAAACATTTTTAATTAATAAGGTGCTTCAATTTCCTCTTGGAATGTAGATTGGGTGTAAACATACATCTGTAAAAATGCATATATTCTGCTAGAAGAGATGTCAATCAGCTCCAGGTACCTGTCAGAATTTGCCACATCAAACTACAGAAACATGCTGGGGGCAAAAGTAAGCACAAACCCATGGATGAGATCTTGTGAAGGAGACAGTTACACCTCGGGCCGGCAGGGGGCATGGGCATCCCACCTGTTCCCTCCCAGCTCTAGCACAGTGCTGTGGCCTCAGGGAGTTCTCTGATGGCCACAAAGTGGGCACAAAATCAGAGCCCAATGGTCAGAATGGCCGAGAAAGTGACCCTGTCACCTGCAGAGCCTCTTCTGAAAGACCTGCCCTCCATTCCCCTTCCTCCCCAACTCCACAGCCCCCACCTTCCTGTGAGGACACAATTCAGGCATGACTGCCACGCCACAGTCTCCAGTGCTACATGATAGGTCATGTTGGCTCAGGCCATAACTGCCCTTCGCCTTAGCCTTCCTTGCAGAAATCTTTTGCTCTTAATATTTCTAGGGTAGCAGTAGAGCAAGCACTTTATCTATGGGGATAAATGTATCGCGTAAAAATCTAACAAAGCTTGAGATATAAATGAATTCCATGTGCCTTAAAACCGGTATCATTGACTCATCAAATGGTCTTGTGAAAACTGGATATCAACATGCAAAAGAATACAGTTGGACATACCATACACAAAAATTGACTAAAGATAGATGAAAGATCTAAATGTAAGACCTACGACTGTAACACTTTTAGAAGAAAGGAAAAAACCTTGATTACATTGGATTGGGTAACGATTTCTTGCATATGATATTGAAGACATGGGCAACACAAGAAAAAAAGAACAGATAAATCCGACGCCATCGAAATGTAAAATTTTGCATGTCAAAGGATACGATCCACAGGATGAAAAGACAGCCCACAGAATGGGAGAAAATATTTGCAAATCATCTATCAGATAAGGGCTTAATGCCTGGAATGTAGAAAAATGTCCTGCAACTTAACAACCTCGATAACAATAAAAAACCAAATAACGCAATTAAAAACTAGCAGACGACTTGAACAGACACTTCTCTGCAGAAGACACACGAGTGACTAATAAGCACCTGGAAAAATGCTCAACATCACTAATCATGAGAGAAATGCAAATTAAAGCCACAGGAAGATACCACTTCACACCCAGTGGGCTAGCTACTATCAACAAGACAAAATAGCAATTGGCAAGGGTGTGGAGAAACTGAAACACTTGTGGCACTACTGGTGGAAATGTAAAACAGCATAGCTGCTACGGAAAACAGGCTGGTGGTTCCTCAAAGACATTTAAAAATGAATTATCATATGGTCCATCAATTCCCCTACTGGGTGTATACCCCAAAAATGGAAAGCAGAGACTCAAACAGATATCTGTCCACCCATGTTCACAGCAGCATGACTCACAGTACTCTGAAGATGGAAGCAACCCAATGGTCCATTAGCAGATGAGTGGAGGAACAAAATGTGATATGTGTATATCTACAACGGAACACCATGCACCCTTGAGAAGAAAAGGAATTTGGCCGGGCACAGTGGCTCACGCCTGTAATCCCAGCACTTTGGGAGGTCGAGGTGGGTGGGTCACCTGAGGTCAGGAGTTCGAGACCAGCAAACATGGTGAAACCTCATCTCTAGTAAAAATACAAAAATTAGCTGGGCATTGTGGTGGGTGCCTGTAATCCCAGCTACTTCAGAGTCTGACGCAGGAGAATCGCTTGAACCCAGGAGGCGGAGGTTGCAGTGAGCCAAGATTGCAGCACTGCACTCCAGCCAGGGCAACAAGAGCAAAACTCAATTTCAGAAAGAAAAGAAAGGAAAGGGGAAAAGGGAAAGGGGAAAGGGAAGGGAAGGGAAGAGAAAGGAAGGGAAAAAGGAAAGAAAGAAAACAAAGAAAGAAGAAAAGAAAGAAGAAAGAAAGAGAAAAGGAATGTTCACACATGCTACAACATGGAGCCCATAACTTTGAGGACAATATGCTAAGTGAATAAACCAGTTGCAAAAAGACAAACACTGTATGATGCCACTTGTGTAAGGTGCCTAGAGTATCAAAATTATGGAGACAGGAAGCAGAACGGTTGCTGTTTCAGTGGGGAAGTGGCTGAGGGAAGGGGAGAAGAGAGAGTTAGTGTTGAACAGAGTTTCAGTTTTGCAACACGAGGAGTGTTCCAGAGGTGGATGGTGGTAACGCTACGCAATGCGAATGCCTTAGTGCCTCTGAAATACACACTTAGAAACAGTTAAGGTGGTAAATTTTATGCTTTCATAATTTCTTTTAAAAAATTGCATCATAGACATAAAGTATAAAACATCTCTCTCGATACATGCACAAGATATGACACACACATAGTTCATGGACAGTTTCCTACAGGGTAAGGGAAATCAGGACTGCTCTCGGGCCCCGGTGCAGTGAGTCCCCTTAGTACGCGCCCACAGGGGTGCTTTCTGCTGTGGGTTCTGGCGTTTCTCATCACACCAAGCACCCATCCTCTCGTGCCCAGACCTGAAACGGGGGGCTAAAACGTGTGTTGCTTCCTTGACCGTCATCTCCACGGCTGCGTGGGATCCTGGAGCCACAGCCTTCCATCCTGGCACCCGTGTTGGTTTTTGAGGCCTTTTCTTTGAGATTTGGGACGTTCTTGTTTCCTCTTTCCCAGCTCCTCCCTATCAAGCTAGAGTCCTGACCACGGCGCACGCTGGCCAGACTCAGGCTCTCCCTCAGGCTGGGCTGCACGCTGTGGTTAGGGACTTTCTTCTGCAACGAAGGCCTCCCTGGAACCCTGACTCACCATGCACGTCGCCAACTGCATCCCTGAGGGCCTAGAGCCCAGACCTTCCAGCGGCAGGGTGTGCTGGGTTGGTCCAGGGAGAGAACCCCTGAAGGAAGAGGTGCCTCCCACCTGCGCCATCCACGCTGAAGATGCACCTGCTCCCTCTGCCCTGCCCCCTCCTCCATCTTCCGCAGGTGCTGGTCCTGCATGCACCTCACTAACTTCGTCAGAGGCAGATTCCTCAGAGGCTGCTCCACGCTCCAGCACGGAGGCCTAGCCAGGGTCCCTTCTCCAGTCCTTACCCTCCCTGCCAGCTCTCTCCTGCTCAGGTCCACTGTGGGTCCATGGCCATGATGACCGTGGAGCTTCTCTACTTCAACTTAAATTTGTTCTTCAGCCATTCTGTGTCTATTTCTACACTGACGTCACACCTTCCCCCTCCCCACTGCCACACAGAAAGCTTCCGCTCTAAGGGCAGTGAGGACCAAGACACCATTGCCTAGTCTGCACCTCTTCACAAGCTCCTTCTCCCACAGAGGCAGGCTTGGCCCCTCCCGAGAGAAGCTCTCTTAGGGCACCATTGCTGTTTCCTCTTTCCATGGTCACATTCACCCTCGCCTTTCCTGGGCCTGGGCTCAGTAGCAAAAGACCACAGAGAGGAAAACTGAAAATAAAAACTATAACAGGAAATATTTTAAACAAATTATATTTCACCACATCTGCATATGTACATGCATAACAGAATTACATAATAGGTAGACAGATGATAGATAATAGATACATAGATGCACACATAGATTATAGGTAGACGACAGATAGATGGATAGATGACAGATAATAGATGGATGTATACATAGATGATATATAGATACATGAATGATATACACATACATATATACATGTATAGCTGACAGATATATAGAAAGATAGATACATAGATAGATGATGGATAGATAGATAGGTAATCCACAGTAGTGACTTGGTTGCATGGAATGACTGAGGATGAATATAAGATGCATACCAGATTTCTGATTTGGCCTTGAAAGTAACTTGGGGGGATTTTTAATGATGCAAACAGGAAGAAAATGGCTGGTGGCGCTGGGATTTG
Source organism: Cebus imitator (assembly GCF_001604975.1). NCBI lineage: Eukaryota > Metazoa > Chordata > Mammalia > Primates > Cebidae > Cebus > Cebus imitator. Next base: position 352,989 of record NW_016107704.1, on the reverse strand, counting down.
CCCAGCCTGGGAGGAAGAGCTGAGTTACAGTAAGAGGAGTGGGATTTGGACACGTCAGCCACGCTGAGGAAGTTGTGGGAAAGCTCCAGACTCTCAGCACATATTTGGATTTACTCACAGATGCCAGAGAGCAGAGGCTGGGCTGGATTTGACCATTTCGAGTCTACTTCTGACAGACTCCAGAGCCCAGGCTTGGCAGCCCGGGCAATACTGCCCCTGGCTACACCATATCACTCTAGAGACAAAAATGCAATACATTTTTAAATGTAACAGCCAAAAACGGAAATTTTATTGGTGTTTTCTCTATGGTAAGTCCACTCATGTCAAGAGAAACTAACTCCATCTTGAAAATAAACTTTCCGAATCCCTCTCTCAAGATGCGTGCTGGGAGGCTGCAGGGCCTCACAGTTTCAATGTTAGGAAAAGCAGGAGAGCCAGGAAATTGACAGATTTGTTACTAAATGTTTACTTTTGATGTTCAATGTCATTAATTTGAGCTAACTGGGGAAATAGTCAGAATTAATGAAAATCATGAATCATTGCAATATTTTTAAATGTCATTTTATTACTTCCAAGTACTCATAATTAAAGAAACTAAATGTTAGAAAAGAATTGGGCCAAGACTTTAATCATAATACTTTAGAGATCAAATTTTATTTATAATGCTCACATTAAAATGTCTCATTGCAAATATATCTTGTCAATATATTTGAAAGCAACATGCCCTCTTATGTAAATGCATTTTAATTTGTTTAAGATGTTTAGCAACTTCTCTCACAATACAAATAATCAAAATAGCAGACATTTATTGAGTGCTTACTATGTGCCCACAGTTAGCCAAGCACTTGCATGGTATTATCACATTTCATCCTCACAACCATGAAGAAGATATAAATATTATCCTACAAGAGATGAAACAAGCTTAGGAAAGGCAAAAGTGGTGAAACAGGCTCACAGCCAGGTGATCTGACAGCAGAGAACATTCTTAGCCAGCCAAGGAAGGCGTTAGGAACAAAGATGAAAATGTCTAGCATCCACATTGACAGGATCCAAGGCAAGTCAGTCTATAACTGAATGTGGACTTCTCCTTTAAGATGTAGCGTTTGAAACTGTAACTTCCTAGAGTTTATATTCTCCTAAGTCAGATTTATTGAAGTATAATTTACCTACAGGAGAATTCACTTCCTTTAAGGTAGAGATCAATGAACTTTTACAAATCTGTAGAGCATGTAACTAACCATCATGAAAACCAAGGCATCACACATTTCCCCACCCTGAACACTTTCTTCAGGCCGCTTTCTGGTCAGTTTCCTCCTGAAGCCCACACTTCCTGCACACCACCGAACTACCCTTGGAAGTGGAGCATGCGACACACCGTATTTGGGCCTGGCTGCTTTCCTTTAGCCTAATTCTTGTGAGGTGCACTCGTGTTGCTGCAGTCACCCCTGGTTTGTTCCTTTCATTGCAGAGAAGTGCCCCATGTGTAGATGCAGAACGCACTTTGTTTATCTGTTCACAAGCTGATGGCCATTTGAGCAGTTTCCAGCTTTCTGTGACTATAAGCAAAGCTGCTTTATATGTCCACATTCACACATTTTTATGACGTGCGTTTTTATTTCTTTTGCATAAATTTTTTTTTCTTTTTTTTTAAATAGAGTTGGGTTTCACTATGTTGACTAGTCTGGTCTCAAACTCCTGACCTCAAGTGACCCTCCTATCTCAGCCTCCCAAAATGCTGGGATTATAGGCATGAGCCACCATGCCTGGCCCCTTTTGCATAAATATCTAAGGGTGAAAGCATTGGGTCACATGGCAAGAGTATGTTTACCTTATATGATATTGCCCAACTGTTTTCCAAAGTAGCTGCATCATTTTGCATTTCCAGCAACAATGGAAGAGACGTCCAGTTACTTCATAACTTCGTCAACACTTGATGCTGTCAGACTTTTCAGTTGTAGCTACTCCAGAAGGTGTGCATTGATATCTCACTGTGGTTTTAATCTGCATGTCCTAAATGACTCATGATGCTGAGCATCTTTTCACACATTCATTTGCCAATCTCACATCTTTGTTAAAAGGTCTGTTCAGCAGAAACAGAAAACTGAATACCACATGTTCTCTCACATAAGTGGGAGCTTAATGATGCGAACACATGGACACAAAGAAAGGAAGGAACAACAGACACTGGGGTCTATCAGAGGGTGGAGGGTGGGAGGAGGGAGAGAATCAGAAAAAAATTATTGGGTACTAAGCTTAGTGCCTGGGTGAGGAAATAACCTGTACTACAAACCCCTGTGACGCAGTCTTCCTATATAGCAAACCTGCACAGGTAGCCCTGAACCTAAAATAAAAGTTAAAACAAAAATGTCTGTCCAAATCTTTTCCCCATTTTTATTGGGTAGTTGTCTTCGTATTTTCTAGTTGTAAGAGTTCTTGATGTAAATCCTTTAGGAGGTATGTGTTTTGGAGATATTTTCTCCCACTCTGGCCAGTCTTTTGATTTTTCTGACGGCGTCTTTTCAAGGACAGGAGTCTTTAGTTTTTATAAAGTCCTATTTATTTATTTTACAGTTCATGCTTTTTGTTCCCTACCTAGAAACACTTTACCTAAACCAGCAATGCTTTATCCCATCAGTGTTATTGTTTTAGCTCTTAAATTTAGGTCAATGATCCATTTTTAGCTACTTTTTAAAATGATGCAAAAACCAAGATTTATCTTTTTGTTTATAAATATCCAGTTGTTCAAACACCATTTGTTAAGAAGATAATATTTCCCCCCATGTCTGCTTTATGCCAATACTGAACTGTCTTGATGACTGCATCACATAGAACTTTAAAAGGCAGTGTGAGTCCACCAACTTTATTCTTCTTTCACAAAGTTCTTTGTGTTGTTCTATGTCCTCTGAATTTCTGTATAAGTTTAAGAACCTTTGCCAAATTCTATGGAGATTTTGAGTGGTGTTGCATCTCAAAATCAGCTTGGAAACTCAGTAACCTAACAATGCTAAGTCTTCCGATCACGACCTTAGCATGCATTATTAGTTTAGATCTTCTTTCTTCAATCTCTCAGCCATGTTTTGTAGTTTTCAGTATACAAAACTTGCACATATTTTGTAATATTGGGATGCTACTGTATGTCATTTTAATTTCAATTTCTCATTTTTTGTTGCCTTTATAAAGAAATAAAAAATTGACTTTTGCATATTTACCTTGCATTTGCAACCATCCTAAACACATTAGTCTATAATAGATGCTTTTGTAGATAATTTGGAATCTTCTATGTAAATAGTAATGTTGTATGCAAATAAATGCAGCTTGCTTTCTTCCTTTCCAATTTGCATAACTTAAATTTCTTTTCTGTTTTACCCTCTTGCACTACCAACAATTTGCGGTATAATGTTGAATGGGAGTGGTGGCTTTAGTCTTTTACATTAAGTGTGAAGCTTTTTGCAGAAGCACTTTATCATGGTAAGGATGTTTCCTTTTTATCCACAATTTTTAGAATTTTAGGAGAAATAGATTTTGAGTTTTCTCAAGTGATTTTATGCATCTGTTGAGATGATCATATGGTTTTTCTTTTTAGTCTGTTAATATGGTAAATTACACGCATTTATTTTAAAATATTAAACCAAATTTGCATTGCTGGGATACTTCCTACTTTTTTATGATGTATTCTTCTTTTTACATGTTGCGGATTCAGCTTGCTAATATTTTCCTAAGCAAAATAAATATTATTTTAAAATATATGCTTAGGAGGGACATTCTCCTACAGTTTTCTGTTTTTGTTTTTCCTTGCAATGTCTTTGTCTGGTTTTAGTATCAGGGTAATTCTGACTTCATAAAGTACCTCCTCTTCTTTTATTTTCTGGACACTTTTGTGTAGAATTGGTAATATTTCTTCCTTAAAGGTTGGTTAGAATTCGCTAGTGAATTCAATTAGCCTTGGAAACTTCCTTGTGGGGGCTTTTAACAACCAATTAAACACCTTTAATAAATATAAGACTATACGGTGAGTAAACATACACGTTAAATATTTTCTGTTTTCTACCTCTGAGTTTTCTGATTTTTCCACTGCTGTGCCCAATCTGTTAACGAGCTCATTGCAGCATACTTCACCTGTGGTTTCACTCCGAAGGTTTCTCACACAGCTATTCGGCTCATCTTCGTAGCTTTCCCCTCTGTGTTGAAACACGGGGTTTCCTCATTCCCGCGTCCACACTTTCTGCTAGACCTTTTATCATATTTGTTACCGTTACTTTCAACTCTTGTCTGTTGGTTCTAGCATCTGGATCAGTCTTGAGGATGGGTTGGCTTTTGTTGCTTTTGGTATGTGTCTTCAGATTGTTTATCACATACTGGGTATGGTGAGTGGAAGAGCAGTAGGAGCCGAGCTGACTGTAAATCACACCGGCACCCACGCTGTCCCCCCTGGGGCCCTGAGCCGGGGTTTGTCCTGTTGGGTGCTGACCAGGCCTCCCTGCTTGGTCTCAGCCTTCAGTGCGTCCGTCTGCAGTCCCGCCCTCCTGGGCGCCTGCGGAGGCGCTTCCCATGGGACTTGGGACCTGGCCCAGCACAGCGGGCTTTCCAGTACCGGCTCCATCCTCTGCGCTGAGCAGGTGCCGCTCACCTGGCCGCCCACCCGAGGAAGACTGATGCTGTCCATGCTTGCTGGGAGGTGCATGGTGAGGCCAGGGGGCTCCAGCACCTCCCGTCCACCCTGTCTCAGAGGCGGCCCCGAAGACCCGGGCCTGGAGGGTCTGAGGTGGGAGAGCCCCTGCCCACCCCCATGGAGCAGCCCTCTGGAGGCTTTCCCAGCCCTTCCCGGGCTGGAAGGCTCAGCCACTTCTTGCCCCCCGGCCTCAGCACCCCTTCCCTGGACCAGAGGCCACGCTGCAGTTTTCTTAGCTCAGGCTCACAGCTGAGCAAGGGACGCTCCTGACCCTCTCAGGGCTCCCACCTCTCCCCAAGGCAGGCCCTTCCCCTTCCCACTGGCTGAGGGCTCTGCATGGCAAGAGGGAAAAGGCAGGCGCAGGGTGGACCTCTGTGTCTGCACCCCGAGGGCTCCCCCTCTCTTGCCTAGCCCCCAGCCCCTCCCCCTGCGAAAAGGCCACGGAGGACACTGGAGTGAAGATGGGCCCGCGTCTGGGGCTCTGGGGTCCTAGTCTGGTGCTGGGTCCACACCCAGCTGTGTCCTCGTCACCGCTGTGGCGGTGGCTGCATCTTCTGCCTGCCCTCCGCCCATCCCTGGCTCTGCACCCGTCAGCCTGCAGCCACCTGCTGAGTTCGAGGAAAGTGGGCTTCCCAGATAGCCTGGGTCGGCTTCATTGCAGACCAGGTTGCCGCTGCTTGCCACGTCCCAGGCGTAAGCGACTGGAAGCTTTGTGTTGTGCTTGCTTGGCTGCTTGCTTTTTACCAACAATCTATCCAAATACCTTCGCCTACGGCATGAAAATAAAGCTTGCACATGAGAAATGGAAATGAAGAAGCAGAAGTTTTTCTGGTTCACAATGAGCTCGACAGCTGGTTTGACTCCTGTGTCTGAGACACACAAACGCAACATGGGCTATGCATGAGCACATGCTCCTTGACAAAAGCCCAAAGCCCTCACTGGCCTCCGGAGCACCTGAGTCATGGGCTGAGGACCTCGGGCTTTAAAGCCTTGTACCAGCCAGTCAGTGGCTAACATTAGTTGCTAAAATTAACAGTTGGAAATCAATGCCTTGTCCAACAAAGGTACAATTTAGCTATAATTGATTTTTTCAAGGAAGTAAATAACTGGGGAGAAGGGTGGTCAGCCTTTAACTTATAAAGGGAAGTGCTTCTGACCTCTCTAACGCAACGGTTTCGGGGAAGGCGAAGATGACAGTGTCAGCCTGTCAATGATAATAGCATTGTGCTTATGCAGGAAAAGGTACTTATTTTTCATAGAGCCATATGGAAATATTTAGGAGTGAAATGTTATGGTTTATATACGTCACAAAAACATACTTAAGCAAAAAAATTAACAAAAAAATACAAATATAAAACAAAATCAACAAGAAGTTATCTAGTCCATGTTGAAAGTGCCCCAATTGTCCAAAGAAATATATTTTATTGTTGGTTTCTTCAAATCAGAATGGAACAAACAAGTAAATGTTACACTGTATTCTCATGTTCCTAAGTCTCGTTAATACACAGCAGTCCTTCCCAGTCTTTTGTTTCAGATTTGTTTTCTCGCAGGTAGAGAAAGGCCTCACCCATGGAGGAGTCAGAATCGTGACCCTAAAGGTATTAATAGATGTCCACGTGCTAAGCCCTAGGACCTGCGAGAATGGTACATGGCAAAAGGGTTTTGCAAATTTGGAGGAACAAGGACTGTCCTGGATTCTTCATTCAAGTTTAATGTCATCAGGCCATCATAAGAGGAAAGAAGGCAGTAGGTCAGAGTCAGAGGACAAGATGTGGCCACGGAGGTCGGGATGGATGGGAGTGAGGCCACTGCAGGAAAGGGCCGTGAGCCAAGGAGTACCAGCACCTCTGCAGGCTGCACAGGCAGAAGGCAGGTTCTGGAAACGAAATGCAGTCTGCCAACTCCCCAGTCTTAGGACCTGTGCCCTCCAGAACCATAAGAGAACCAAAGTGTGTTGTTTTATGCCACCATGTTTGTGGGGATTCGATGCAGCAGCCAGAAGGAACTCACAGCCACCCGCCGGGGGACCTGTACTTAAGTCATGGCGTTCTCCCTCTTGTGTCTGTAATCAGGTGGTTATGCTCAAAGCGGCTCCCTGCATTGTTCCATGAACTCATGGCTATATATTTCATACTGTGACGATGACATCTCCCACGCATCAAACACCCAAAAACCAGAGGGTTTGTCATCACTGCAGTGTCTACATGGCCTTTTCCAGGACAGATTCTGAAGAAACATTTGTCAGATAAATAAGTGAGTAAATGTGTACTGTTGAGATAGTAGCTTTTAAGGAAAGATGTTAGAATAAGGGGGAATAAGAATAAGCCCTACCACATCTGAGGGGTTAGTTACTGTGTATGTATCATTATTTTCTAAATGTAAAATGACATTGACTCACAATGGGGGCTTTGGAGTAGTATGGTTTGCCAATGTAAAAAATAGATGTCACCCCAATGTAGTCACAAGGGTGGTTGTAAGAGGGAGGCAGAAATCAGGGCTGGAAAGGAGGCTCTGGAGGTGGAGCACAGGGCCTCCAGCCAGGGTGTGCGGGCGAAGGCCCAGAAATGCGTTCTTCCTTGGGCTTCCACAGGGAGGCTGATTCTGGACTTTTGCTCTCTAAAGTGGTAAGATGATAAATTTGTGGACTCTTAAAATTAATTAAAATAGAAAAGGACAAAGTCAACCTCTCCAATTAGGTAATGAGTTCAACTACTGAATGAAGTTAGTATTATTCCATATGTATGTGTGTGTGTGTGTATGTGTGTATTATATTAGTATTATTCCATATATACAGACACACACGCGTGCGCGCACACACACACACACACACATATATTTGTTACATGAGCAATAAGCTTAGTATTAACATAAAAAGTAGATGCCATAATGCCTCTTGTTGCAGGAGAGAAGAATTTGAAAGTGAATGCTGGAAACCGTTCTGCAAAGCTGCCCCAAACGACTCCTTTGCTCCTAGAACAGACCTCCGGCTGCTGTGTGCTTACGGCCTTGCTCCTTGTACTGTGGTGTTCTGCACTTCCACACTCAAGCATGCTCTGGCACGTGGGCACCATGACCCTGCGAAGACTGTGAGGAACCCACTGGACCAAAACCTGAAGTTTTACCAAAGTCTCCCGGTGGTTCCCACGCATACCAAAAAGAAACACTTTCAGGCTTCCACATGGGAGTGCGACGGCCTTCCTCTTTCCACCTCCCCACAGGTGGGGCTGCCTGGGGACCCTCGGTAGCTGAGAAACAGAGAAAGTTTTCCCAGCACAGCACATTCCAGGACTTGGTAATTGGTTTGGGGAGCTGGTTTTCAAATGCATCATTACAAACCTCTAGGAAAAGAAGGTGTGATGCTTTCCTTTCTTTGCAATTTCTCCAGCAGCACTCTGAGGATATGTAATACTAGACTACACGTCCTTACAACAACAAACACTGGTGAGTTGCGTCCTGAGCCCAGGAGGCTTAACCAATCACTAACCTTGAAACATACCATCTCACATTGTTTAAAAAGAAAGCTGGGCTGGGTACAGTGGCTCACACCCATAATCCCAGCACTTTGGGAGACCGAGGCAGGCAGATTACCTGAGCTCAGGAATTCAAGACCATCCTGATCAACATGGAGAAACCCTGTCTCTACTAAAAATACAAAAAATTAGCCAAGCGTGGTGGCGCATGCCTGTAATCCCAGCTACTCGGGGGGCTGAGGCAGGAGAATAGCTTGAACCTGGGAGGTTGCAGTGAACTGAGATTATGCCATTGCACTCCAGCCTGGGCAGCAAGAGCAAACCTCTATCAAAAAAAAAAGAAGAAGAAAGAAAGAAAAAAGAAGAAAAGAAAGCTGAATCTGGGTGCTGTGGCTCACACCCATAATCCCAGCACTTTGGGAGGCCGAGGCAGGCAGATTACCTCAGCTCAGGTGTTCAAGACCATCCTGACCAACATGGAGAAACCCTGTCTCTACTAAAAATACAAAAAAATTGGCCGAGCGTGGTGGCGCATGCCTGTAATCCCAGCTACTCGGGGCTGAGGCAGGAGAATAGCTTGAACCTGGGAGGTGGAGGTTGCAGTGAACTGAGATCATGCCACTGCACTCCAGCCTGGACAGCAAGAGCAAAACTCCATCTTAAAAAAAAAGTAGAAGAAAGAAAGAAAAAAGAAGGAAAGAAAGCTGAAGCTGGGTGCTGTGGCTCACACCTGTAGTCCCTGCACTTTGGGAGGCCAAGGTGGTAGACTCACTTGAGGCTGGGAGTTCAAGACCAGTCTGGGCAACAAAGCAAACCCTGTCTCTACAAAAAATAAAAAATAAAAATTAGCCAGGCAGCTACCCAGGAGGCTGAGGCGAGAGGATCACATGAGTGCAAGAGGTTGAGGCTACAGTGAGGTGAGATTATACCACTGCACTCCAGCCTGAGTGACAGAGTGAGGCCCTGTCTCAAAAATATAAAAAATTAAAAAAAGAAACCTGAATATCCATGGTACATTAAAAGGAATACAGCCCATTCCAGTAAGAGTCAAGGCCACGTCTGGAGCCTCAGCGCTGACGCGTGCTTCTTGCCATGCTGAGCCAGGCAAAGTACACACTGCACCTGCTCTTTCAAAGACAGTGGTTCCAGAGCTGACGACGAGCTTTTTCCAAAGGCTAAAGATGAAATTGTCGGAAGAATATTGTATGTTTTTTCAAAGTTATAGGAGGGCAAGGTGAGAACACAGGAATAAAAACTTAATTGCAGAAGCAAAGTAGAAAAACTCAGCAGGTCTGAGGTGGCGGCTCTGATCCAGACCCGGCAGGTGCTGTGCCCAGCCTCCAGAGGCCACACCCGAAGGCCTGAGTCAGACGGGACCTGGTAATGGCGCTTCACTGCTGAGGAGAAGGTGACGGGGGCTGACAGCAAGTAATACGACCTGGGTTTCATTCCTCCCTTTGACGTGGTATGACAGTAACAGCCCATGACCACTCTCTAAAAGGACGAGGAAGTGGCCAGGGTGAGGCTTGTGTAGGCAGAGGACAGGGGGCTGGTGCAAAATCACCCTGAAGTACCCTCTAATCCCGAGTTGGTGCCCCAGGACCAGGAGCTTGTGGTGACCCTTCCCTAAGGGTCACCGTGCTTCTGGTGCCCTTGGACAAGCCTCGAGCATGACCTAGCATCTCTCGAGCAATCAAAAGCCAGTGCCAGGCAGCAGGAGGGCTCTGCACACTCCAGAGGTGCTGGAAGCAGAATCATGATAAAACTCAAGCCAGCGTGCAACTCATGGAGTTTAGCGCGTGCCCCAAAAAGCAGGGTCTCTTGCAAAAAGTCTGAGACCCTGACCCATGATGCCAATCAAGCGGGGTTTCCCAGACATGGTATCTGCTAGGGGTTGAATTATGTTCCACAAAAGATACGTGAGTATTCACCCCCAGTACCTCAGAGTGTGGCCTGGTGTGGAACTAGGGCATAATAGGATGGAAGTCGGCAGGTGAGCCCTGATCCAGTATAACTGAGGTTCTTGGAACGCCGTGTGAAGATGGAGATGGAGACTGCAGAGAGAATCCCACCAGCCGGGGAACACCAGAGGTCACCAGCAAAGCACAGAGGATGCGGAGAGGCTGAGACAGACGCTCCCCAGGAGTCCACAGAAGGGGCCAGCCTGCGGACGCGGTGATCTCAGACTTCCAGCTCCAGAACAGTGAGGGAGAGAATTTCTGCTATTTAAACCACCCAGTGTATGGGACTTCCTTGCGAGGCCCCAGGAGACTAATCCAGTGCTGAAGCCAGAGGGGCTGGTCCATAACTGACCCGAAGGCCTTTCAAATCTCTACTGAGAACGGCATGCCTACCACCTGTGCTGTCCAGCCAGTCTTCCTAGTCTCACTCATTCCCCGTAAGCTCCATGCTTCTTAACCCAACAGCCAGAGTTACTTTTCTTAAAAATATACACACGGAAAATGGAGATGAAGATGGCGGATAGGAGGCAAGACTGGCTTGCAGCTCCTGCTCGGACACACAAAGCAGCATGTGGAGAGACCCACATCCTGAACTTCTGCTTCCAGAACTACCACAGCAACACACGAGGAAAGCCTAGATAATCCTTAGACCTTCTGCAGGAAGTGTCTCGCTGCTGCAGGCTCCATGAGATGCAAAAAACTGTGAGTCTGCTTGCCCTCTCAGTGGGGAGGCTGATGGCCTGGGGCAGGCCAGGTCACCAGATGCCTGGAAATAGAAGCAGTGCTCTTGTGGGGCACAGTGGGAGTGACACCGGCCTTTAGGACTGCGGGCTACATGGGAGCAGGGTAAGGCCTGTGACTGCTGGCTTTACTCGACTTCCCTGGCGATCTGTGTAATGCAGCAGAGGCCCCCTGTGAACACAGCTCCATTGGCCTGGGAATCACCCCCATCTCCCACAGCAGCCACAGTAAACCCTGCCCAGGGAGAGCCTGAGATCAGAAACACCTAACCTTGTTCCACCTGGGGGTCTTCCTCTATTGCCTTGTAGCTGAAGATAAAGGACATAATCCCTTGGGAGCTCAACAGCCCTGACCACCGCCAGAGAAAACAATACTTCTCCAAAGGTGACCCTAGGGCAAGCTTGTATTCGCCCTATGCAACCTCAGCTGATGCATTCTTGAAAGCACCACCTCCTGGCTGGAGGACAACCAACACAAAACCAGTGCAGTGAACAAAAACACAACCAAGGATCCTCAGAGTCCTTCACTCCCTGCTGCCTCCACCGGAGCAGGTGCTGGTGTCCATGGCTGCAAGACCTGAAGACGATCCCATAACAGGACTCTTTACAGACACTCCCCAGGACCGGCCCAGAGCCCAGTTGCTCTGCTGGGCAGCTAAATCCAGAAAAGCAAAAAAAAAATCACTACAGTTTGGCTCTCAGGAGGCCCCATCTCTAGGAAAACAACATAGAACACTACATCAAGGGGAGCCCCCAATGGAACAAAAAAACTGAAGAACAGTCCTTGAGTCTCAGATCTCCCCTCTGACATAGCCTACCCAAATGAGAAGGAACCAAAAAAAACAGTTTTGGTAATATGACAAAACAAGGTTCTTTAACACCCCCAAAAGATCACACCAGCTTACCAGCAATGAATACAAACCAAAAGGACATCTCTGAATTGCCAGAAAAAGAATTCAGAAGGTCAATTATTAAGTTAATCAAAGAGGCACCAGAGAAAGGTGAACTCCAACTTAAAGAAATTTAAAAACATGATATACAAAATGAACGGAAAATTCTTTGGTGAAATAGCATAAACAACAACAACAACAAAATCACAACTTCTGGAAATCAAGGACACACTTAGAGAAATGCAAAATGCACTGTAAAGTCTCACGATAGAATCAAACAAGCAGAAGAAAGATCTTCAGAGCTCGAAGACAAGGCTTTCAAATTAACCCAATCCATCAGAGACAAAGAAAAAAGAATTTTTAAAAAAATGAACAAAGCCTCCAAGAAGCTTGGGACTGTGTTAAGTGTCCAAACCTAAGAATAATTGGTATTCCTGGGGAAGAAGAAAAATCAAAATCTGGAAAATATATTTGAGGGAAAAATCAAGGAAAACTTCCCCAGCCTTGCTAGAGACCTAGACATTCAAACGCAAGAAGCTCAAAGAACACCTGGGAAGTTCATCACAAAAAGATCATTGCCTAGGCACATGGTCGTCAGGTTATCTACAGTCAAGATGAAAGAAAGAATCTTAAGACCTATGAGGCAAAAGCATCAGTAACTTATAAAGAAAAACCTGTCAGACTAACAGCAGATTTCTCAGCAGAAACCCTACAGGCTAGAAGGGATTGGGGTCCTATTTTTAGCCTCCTTAAACAAAACGATTATCAGCCAAAAATTTTGTATCCAATGAAACTAAACTTCATAAATGAAGGAAAGATACAGTCTTTTTCAGACAACAAATGCTGAGAGAATTTGCCACTACCAAGGCAGCACTACAAGAACTGCTAAAAGGAGCTCTAAATCTTGAAACAAATCCTCTAAATACACCAAAATAGTACCCCCTTAAAGCATAAATCTTACAGACACTATATAAAAATAACACAATGAAAAAAAATAAAGGCATTCAGGCAACAAATAGCACAATGAAAAGAATAGTACCTCACATCTCAACATTAACATTGAATATAAATGGCCTAAATGCCCGACTTAAAAGATACAGAGGGGCAGAATGGATAAGAATTCACCAACCAAGTTCTGCTGTCTTCAGGAGACTCAGGTAACACATAAGGACTCACATAAACTTAAGATAAAGAGGTGGAAAAGTATCCCATGAAAATACATAGCAAAAGTGAGCAGGAGTAACTATTCTTATATCAAACAAAACAGACATTAAAGCAATAGCAGTTAAAAAGACAAAGAAGGACATTATATAATTATAAAAGGACTAGTTCAAAAGGAAAATATCACAATCCTAAATATATATGCAACTAACACTGGAACTCTCAAATTCATAAAACAATTACTACTAGACCTAAGAACTGAGATACAACACAGAAATAGTGGGGTACTTCAATACTCCACTGACAGCACTAGAGAGGTCATCAAGACAGAAAGTCAAGAAAGAAACAATGGACTTAAACTATACCCTAGAACAAATGAATGTAAAAGATATTTAACAGAACATCCTACACAACAACTGCAGAATATATATTCTATTCATCAGCACATGGAACATTCTCCAAGATAGAGCATATGACAGGGGAATAAACAAGTCTCAGTAAAATTAAGAACAGCAAAGTTATATCAAGTACTCTCTCAGACCACAGTGTAATAAAATTGGAAATTAACTCCAAAAGGCACCCTCAAAACCAGGCAAATGCATGGAAATTAAATGATCTGTTCCTGAATGATCTTTGAGTCAACAATGAAATCAAGATGGAAATTTAAAAATTCTTTGAACTGAATAATAGTGATACAACTTATCAAAACCTCTGGGATACAGCAAATGCACTTCTAAGGGGAAAGTTCATGGCATTAAATGCCTACATCAAAAAGTCCAAAAGACCACAAATAGACAATCTAAGGTCAAACCTTAAGGAACTGGAGAAGCAAGATCAATCCAAACCCAAATCCAGCAGAAGTAAAGAAATAAAGATCAGAGCAGACCTAAATGAAATTGAAATACAAATAAAATACAAAATTTAAATGAAACAAAAAGTTGGTTCTTTGAAAAGACAAACATAATTGATAGACCATTAGTGAGATTAACTGAGAAAAAAAGAAAATCCAAATAAACTCAATTAGAAATGAAATGGGAGATATTACAACTGGATACCACAGAATACAAAAGATTATTCAAGGCTACTATGAACATCTTTATGAGCATAAACTAGAAAATCTAGAGGAGATGGATAAATTCCTGGAAATATACAACCCTCCTAGGTTAAACCAAGAAGATATAGAAACTCTGAACAGACCAATAACAAGCAGTGAGGATGAAATGGTAATTTTTAAATTGCCAAGAAAAAAAAAGTCTAGGACCAGATGGACTCACAGCTGAATTCTATCAGACATTCAAGGAAGAATTGACACCAATCCTACTGACACTATTCCACAGAATAGAGAAGGAGGGACTCCTTCTTAATTCATTCTATGAAGCCATTATCACCCCAATGCCAAAATCAGGGAAGGACATAACAAAAGAAGAAAACTATAGACCAATACCCCTGATGAACATAGATGCAAAAATCCTCAACAAAATACTAGCCAACTGAATCCAACAGCATATCAAAAAGATAATCCACCATGATCAAGTGGGTTTCATACCAGGGATGCAGGGATGGTTTAATATCCACAAGTCAATAAATGTGATATACCACATAAACAGAATTAAAAACAAAAATTACATAATCACCTCAATAGATGCAGAAAAGGTATTTGACAAAATCCAGCATTGCTTTATTATCAGCATAGAAGGAACATACCTTAAGGTAATAAACGCCATAAATGCCATCTATGACAAACACACAGCCAACATTATACTGAATGGGGAAAAAGTTAAAAACATTCCCCCTGATAACTAGAACAAGACAAGGATGCTTACTTTCACCACTTCTATTCAACATAGTACTTGGAAGCCCTAGCCAGAGCAATCAGACAAGAGAAAGAAATAAAGGTCATCCAAATCAGTAAAGAGGAAGTCCAAGTGTCACTGTTTGCTGATGATATAATCCTATGCCTAGAAAACCCTAGTAAAGAGAGTAAAGAGGAAGTCCAGCTGTCACTGTTTGCTGATGATATAACTGTAGACCTAAAAAAACCCTAAAGATTCATTCACAAACCCTCTGTAACTGGTAAATGAATTTAGCAAAGTTTCAGGATACAAAGTTAATGTACACAAATCAATAGCTCTGCTATACACCAACAGTGACCAAGCTGAGAATCAAATCAAGAACTCAACCCCTTTTACAATAGCTGCAAAAACAAACAAACAAACAAACAAATAAAACCTTAGGAATGAGAAGTGAAAGACCTAAGACCTCTACAAGGAAAACTACAAAACACTGCTGAAAGAAATCATAGAAGACACAAACAAATGGAAACACATACTATGCTCATGGATAGGTAGTATCAATATTGTGAAATGACCATACTGCCAAAACCAATCTACAAATTCAATGCAATTCCCATCAAAATACCAGCATCATTTTTCACAGAACTAGAAAAAACAATTCTAAAATTCATATGAAACCAACAAAGAGCCCACATAGCCAAAGCAAGACTAAGCAAAAAGAGCAAACTTGGAGGCATCACACTGCCTGACTTCAAACTATACTGTGATGTCATAGTAAACAAAACAGCATGGTTCTTGAATAAAAATAGGCACATAGACAAATGGAAGAGAATAGAGAATGAAGAAATAAAGCCAAATATTTACACCCAACTGACTTTCAACAAAGCAAACAAAAACATAAAGTGGGGAAAGGACACCCTATTCAACAAATGGTGCTGGGATAATTGGCTAGCCACATGTAGAAGAAAGAAACTGGTTCATCTCTCACCTTATACCAAAATCCACTCAAGATGGATCAAAAACTTAAATCTAAGAAGCTGAAATCATAAAAATTTTAGAAGATAATATTGGAAAAAACCCTTCTAGACATTGGCTTAGGCAAAGAGTTCATGACCAAAAACCTAAAAGCAAACATAACAAAAACAAAGATAAATAGATGGGACTTAATAAAACTAAAAAGCTTCTGCATAGCAAAATAAATAATCAGCAGAGTTAACAGACAACCCACAGGGTGGGAGAAAATCTTCACAATCTATACATCCGGCAAAGGACTAATATTCAGAGTCTACAAGGAACTCAAACCAGAAAGAAAAAAGATAAACCATCCCATCAAAGTGGGCTAAGAACATGGATAGACAATTCTCAAAAGAAGATACACAAATGGCCAACAAGCCTATGGAAGAATGCTCAACATCACTTATTCTCAGGAAAATGCAAATCAAAACCACAATGCGATACCATCTCACTCCTGCAACAATGACCATAACACACAAATAAAAAAATAATAGATGTTGGCATGGATGCAGTGAAAGGGAAACACTTTTACACTGTTGGTGGAATATAAACTAGTACAACCACTATGGAAAACAGTGTGGAGATTCCGTAAAGAACTAAAAGTAGAACTACCATTTGATCCAGCAATCCCACTACTGGGCATCTACCCAGAGGAAAAGAAGTCATTACACAAAAAAGACACTTGCACACGCATGTTTATAGCAGCATACTTTGCAAATGCAAAAATATGGAACCAGCCCAAATGCCCATCCCATCAAGCAATGAGAGGATAAACTGTGGTATGTATATAAATAAATATACATGTATAAATTTTACATAATCATCTGTCTTCTTTTTCACGGAATCCTGGTGCCTAGTACAGGGCCAGACACACAGCTAACACTCCCCGGACTTTGCCGGAAGAATGAAAGGAGACGGGAGGGTGAGGCAGGGGCAGATCAGCTTGAGCCACCACGTGTGTAGCTGGCAGTGGAGGAGCCCAAGGCCACCCCTGCCCATGGATATCATTTCAAGAAAGGTGTTGCTGTGTTTACCCTATTAACTTAGAGAGACGCAGTGATGTGGCTAAATCCTCACAGAGAATGAGCTTTCCCAGCATAGGAGCTGTGTCCTGTGCACACTCAGTCCCATGTGCCTAGCGCAGTGTGTGGCCAACACGGACACCCAGCATGCTTCACAGCGTCTTCTCAAGCTGACTGAGTCACTCTCACCTTCACTTGCTTTGAAAATGGTTTTATAGAGTTTGCTCCATCTGTTCTACAGGAGACAGAAGTGAGACTCCGGGTTCGGGGACCAGGGCAGTCACGCCTGGCTCCACTGCGCCCATGGGGCCTCTGCCAGAGAAGTGGAACGGAGGCGTTTGCTTCGCGGTGCCTACTCTGTGTGCATTTGGCAAGTGGGATGTTTGGGTTCCACATCCTGGAAAAAAATGTCTTCAAGGTTCCCTAGAGAATTCTATGACTCACATAAACTGCAAAGTCTATCTCCACACCCAGCTCTTAGCTGCATGTACGTTACAAGGGTGCAAGGTTTATCTTTTTCCCCATTTTATCACTTCAAAATATCTGAAGGATAACAAGTGCTGCAATTTTCTAACTGACACCTTGGGTCTTACCCAAACACACACAGCATTGTTTATGGAGGAAAATCCACTTGATTTAAAAAAAAAAAAAAAAAAAACCTATATATTGTACATAAATCTTACCATAATTATTCAAATTATCCATTTAGGATTAATAAAATATAAGGAGCTTTTGTAATTCTTGTAAATCGATAATACATCCCACCTATGATGAGATATCAGCCAGAGAATGGGGAGGTATAATTTTTAAAAGCAGCTCCATCTAAAGCCCTCCCAGATTTTTATGCACACATAAATAAATAATTTTTGTCTTTTTCCAGTGTGAACAGAGGAGAGAGACTTTGGAAAGAGAGGAGAAAGGGCCTCAGTGTGGCAGTGCAGGTACCACAAGTTCCACGTGGCATGGGCCAGGGGCACGGGTCGGAGCCCTGTGGCCTCCTCAGGAAAGCTGTTCCCAGGACGGCGGCTCAGCGGGAAGCCAGGCTGCCTCTGAGGTCTCCCGGGGATGCACCTACGGGGGGGCGCTCCTCCACGTGTGGGCGAGATGAAGGGGACAGGGAGGGACAGACGCCGTGGGCAGTGTCCTCCATGTGGCCAGGGATGCCTGAAGCACCGAGCTAAGGCCTGAACAGAAGAAGGGATTGAGCCACCGTGTCTGATCCATGACCTGAGTGTATGAGCCAAAAATAGAAGACCTGCCCCCAGTGTTGAGTAGAGTGGGGGAAATCAAGGATTCCGGAAAGAGAAAACATGTCTGCAGAAAAAGCCTTTGTTTGAAATGCCCTGACTCATTAGTCCTCTGCTATCCTCAGCAAATCACATTATCTTTGATGCCTCGATTTCACCACCTGAAAAATGGGGGAAAGCGAATTGCCCTGCTGCCCACTTCCCGGGGCTGAGGGAGGGTGCGAGGTGTGGGAACCAGGGGCACCTCCAGAGCCGCGTTCTGGTTTCACAGCCGTTCCTCTGCAGGCAGCAGAAAAGCCTCACTGTCAGTCTTCAGGGGCTCAGACACAGGGGGCCTTTCAGACACCCAGGCCTCAGCTCATCACTTCTCCAGCTGCTGCTCTGCACGCCGGACACGGAGAACACGTAGCTTTCCTTGGGTCTTTTGCTTCATGATTTAGCAACGGCCTCGATGCAGAAGGTGATTGCTGGCTGTGACTGGATGAGCACCATTTTTTCTGGAGAACCAGCGTTTTCTTTATGAGACCCCCCATAAAATCACCGGGCTGCAGAGACAGTTACTGCTCTGCCTCGGAGACTACAAGGAAGCCCCCACGGGCCATTTGCTGGTGCCCGACTCCCTGGAGCCCTGCACGGGGAGTGAGCAGAGAGTGCTCTGCTCCAGGCTCCCGATTTGGTGCTCTCAGACTATGGGACACGGTCTCTAGCCAGTGCCCACGATTGAGAGAATGTTCCTGTTAGCACTGAGTAATCCTTTTCTTCTCAGAAAGAAAGCACTCTGGGAAATGTGCAAAGGCTGACTTTGTCACAGAGGCAGAAAAATGAGGATCCTAGAAACTGAAAAGAGCTGTAAACTGTCTTCATCTGCCCAGGAATGACAAATGACAAACACTCCATGAGAAAGGAATAACCAGAAGGAGAGGTGTCTGCAGATGACAAGAGCCAGACTTCTTGTCTTTTATGGATTCTTGCAAATAATTACCACTTACACATCAAATGATATGCTGTCCCAATTTTCTTAACAAAATCATACATTTTTCTTCTTTTCTGCCTCAATAAGTGCTAATGTTTCATGAAGCCAATGTTATTCTCACCCGCCCCACAGCACGTCTAAACACAGATGGGCCTGCAGTGGCTGAGCCGCGCCACCCTCTTTCCGGAAGGCGTCATGCTTACCCTACCCTTTTCTAGAATTTCTGCAAGGACTAAAGTGATTCTTGTCTGCTGGACAGAAAAACAGTGAGAAATACAAATGCAAAGAGACTGACACCATCATGGTGACTTATGTAACACCAGCCTTTAGAGACGCCATAGAGACAGAATCACGGGAGGTAATAAGCAAGGCTTGGACGATTGTTTTATCAATCTTCTTTCAAAACGACTAGCTATCTCTTTTAAACAGTAATTGCATTGCTCTTAATTGCTTCATTAGTGCCTAGGCTTCATTATTCACCTTGTCTCTTCTATTCATACCAGTTTAGATGGTTTTCTTTCTCTTTTTTATGAGGAACAATGGAACCCTGGGTTGCAGAGACAGGAGAGGCGTTGCAGCCGCACAGGCGGTTCAGCCTGCCTTAGGCCGTGTCCTGCGGGGGCTTTGGCCCTGAGCTCCCCAACACACCCGGGCTGGCGCTCTTTCAGGCGTTCTGCCTGTTGCCACGACTCTCTTCCTGACCTGCCTTCCTTCCTCCTCAACAGGGGACTCGTTGAGGGGTCCAAGCAGCAACCGTGTTGATAGATGCTCAGGAGTTTGTCTCTGAGCTGCCCACAGGCCCCTAGATGCCCCTGCAAGGAGGCCACATGCCCAGGCCTGAGGGTTTCTCTGTGGCCTCTCAGCTGGTGCTGTGTCTTCAGCATCCTCCTTGGCTCAAAGAGACTGTCGTCCAGCTGCCGAAACCCTGTGATCCCTGTGTAGCTGTGTCCTGCCACCTGCCCTGCCCCCTGGTCCAGATAGTTTCTGTTCTGCTGTCAAAAAGAGGGAGTAAAATTTGAGGGGAATGGGGAAGTACCCCAGTAGCCACAAGGAAATAAAGTGGACTCATGCAAACATTTTTAATAGCGTCTCTGCGTCTGGTTTTATAAAGTTGACTTAACAAGAAAATAGTCCTATTGTTATTAATAAACATAACCCTGAAATCTAAGCACTTTAAAAACCCATGCAACGAGCAGGTGTGGTGGCTCATGCCTGTAGTCCCAGCACTTTGGAAGGCCAAGGCAAGAGGATGTTTGAGCTCGGGGGTTCAAGATCAGCCTAGCAATGTAGTGAGATCCTGTGTCTACAAAAAAAACCAAATTCATGCAACAAATTCTAAGATTTTTCAAAGGTTGCTCTGTGAAATGAAAGCTCATCTAAAAATCATCTATGTATCTAAGAACACATAGGGAACAAAGACGACAAAACAGCACAGAGACCCGGGAGCCTGGTGCTGCACAGACTTTGCCTCTCTGCCGTGGAAGTGGGCAGGTGGGGCCTCTCCCGGCCCAATGCCATTGAAGCTGGCCCTCCTCCTCCATCAGGACAGCATTTGGCCCTCCCCACCGCCCAGCACAGCAGCTCCGAGGAGGCTGGAGGAACACAGCTGCCACCACGCCCCATCCCACACAGATGAGCGCTCGGCACTCTGGCGCAGAGTGTCACGGTGTGGTTGTGAGGTTCACTGGAGTACACTTGGCCCAACATCCAGATCAGGTTCCCCGGCAATGAGGCAGCAGGTTGCCTCTGGACCCTCGATAAATGTGCTCTGTTTGGCCTCACCTGTTCACAGGAGTCATTTTGCTTCTAGATTTTTCTTCCATGACTGTGATGTTGTACTGAGCCCCTTCAAGTAATCCCTTAAAGAAGTATTTCCTGACAGAATCTGCCGGGTTTTGTGGTTGTTGTTCAGAATCTGAAGGGTGCCTGCCTCTGATGCATCAGATGAAATTAGACCGAGAATCCACCCGTCCCGTGAATTTATAACACAAACTCCCCGACGTGGCTACTGCCTTCTTGAGGGAGCAGGCTGCTCTCTCAGCAATGGGGAATTAAGGTGTATCGCAGTAACACCCAGGCTCAAGAGCAGGCGTCTTGTCTTACACCCCAGCTTCATGCTGGCCTTCCACCAGAACTCACCTTCTCAGAAGCTGCGCAGAACCATACCATGAGGAGCCCCATGCCGAGATATCACACATGACCTATCCCAAATGCCTTCCACACTGCCTAGATATCATACACGACCTATCCCAAATGCTTCCACACTGCCTAGATATCATACACGACCTATCCCAAATGCCTTCCACACTGCCTAGATATCATACACGACCTATCCCAAATGCCTTCCACACTTCCACACTTCAAAAATTACGTGAGAAGCACACTTCACAAACTTCATAGCAGTGAAGGTACTCACACGCTGGGGTGTTCACAGCGCCCTTCCTGCACTCTTCCAGGGAAGCCTCGCTTGCTGGCTTCCATGGACGCTAATGTCTGGCCCATGGGTTATCAATAAGCATTCTTGGTTGAATAAATGAATGGAAAACTGCTGCTGACTTGAATGATTTCGTTCCCAAATAAGATGACTTTTTATCATACATGTTCAGACAGGCAAGAGGCATGAAACGTTTTCTGCTCAGTTCAGGTGCCACCACATTTCTCTCTTTTTCAAAACAACAGATGTTGGCAAGGATGCAGAGAAAGGGAACACTTCTGCACTGTTGGTGGGAATGCAAGTTAGCACAACCTCTACAGAAAACATATGAAAAATTCTCAGAAAACTAAAAACAGAATTGCCATTTGATCCATAATCACACTTCTGGGTATCTCCCCTAAGGAAAAGAAATTATTATATCAAAAAACACCTGCACTTACATGTTTATCACAGCACAATTCACAATCGCATAGCCATGGAATCAACCTGATGTCCAACAGCAAAGGATTAGATCAAGAAAATGTGGTATAGATACACCATGGAATACTGTCCAGCCGTAAGAAAGAATGAAATCATGTCTCTAGCGGCAACATGGTTGTAACTCGAGGCCATTATCCTAAGTGAAATAACTCAGGAACAGAAAAGCCGCATGTTCTCACTTATCAGTGGGAGCCGAACAATGAGCACACGTGAACATCGTGAACATACAGGGGGAATAGTAAACACTGGACTACAGAGGGTGGGGGCATGGGAATGGGGGCAAGGGGCGAAAAATCACAAGTTGGGTGCTGTACTCACTGCTGTGGCCATGGCTATGCTAAAAGCCCAGACTTCACCACTGCACAATATATCCATGTAACAAAACTGCACTTGTACTCCCTAAATCTATTTTTTAAAAAAGAAGAAACATATATATCTCTTTGATCTGAGCCATAAATCCCTCACTTAGAGGAGACCTTTCAAACTGCCACTCCGGAGGCCGAGAAGGATGCCTAAAGCTTGTCTCTAACGAAAGTTAAACTACATCACAGAGTATTCAAATGACATTCATCTGCAGCTAGACTGAAAAATCTCACGTTGGGTTTTCAGCATCATCTATAAGAAATATCAAGTAAACAAGTAATTTCCTCCAGTATTTTCTCATCATTCCCACAAATACTGCAAATGTATCTAAATATCAATATTAGAGTTCTGCAAAATGCCCCTAAAATCTGTTTGGAACTCTAGTCCTTCATTTATTAAGATGCAAAGACATATTCGTTTTCTATTATCCAGATAGAGTAAACATCAGGAAACAGCAATAATTTCCTCCATGTCATATTCCATTATCAAAAACAACTTTTAAAGAGGTTGGTTGCTTTTATTACATTCTATTATAAATTCATGTCTAGGATGGAGGCAGCAAACCACATTGCCATGTGTGTACCTATGGAACAATCCTGCACGATCTGCACATGTACCCCAGAACCTAAAGTGCTATAAATATATATAAAATAAATTCACATTTACATTTCCATAAAAAGTGTGGTGGACAAGAAAACTTGAGACCAGGAGCTCTTAAAAAAATAAATATTGTTAATGAATTAAAGGGTTTTCTGTTAGTCATTAAGTACTTTCGGGCATATCGTGTGCCATGGTCTAAATGTTTGTATTTCTCCACAACTCATATGTTGAAATCCTAGCAATAAAGGTGATGGTATTAGGGGGTGAGAACTTTGGGAGGTGATTAGGTCTTAAGGGTGGAGTTCTCATGAATGGGATTAGTGCCCTTATAAAAGAGACTCCAGGGAGCTCCCTTGCCCCTTCTACCATGTGAAGACCCAGGAAAAGATGGCTGTCCATGAACCAGAAGGTGTGCCTTCAGCAGACATCAAACCTGCCACGCCTTAATTGTGGACTTCCCAGCCTCCAGAACTGTGAGCAGTACATTTCTGCTGTGTCTAAGCCTCCCAGTGTGGATTCTGCTATGGCAGCAGGACATGGTGTTACACAATCTTGCTGCTTTGGTTGAAGCTAGCAGAATGAAGAGTCTGCCGCACCCATCCTGGCTCAGGGCCCTGTTGTCAGCCTCCTGAAGCCAACTACGAAGTCATCACATTAGTCTGCCTGCAGTAAATGCACTGAAAATTCCCTGGAAATCAGAGTTCCTATGAAAGCCCGGAAAAGTATTCTTAAAAATGACAGCCAGTCATTTCTCTGAGACCGTTGGCCTTATGAATTTGCAGGGAGGGTGCATCTTCCTTTCCCACTCCGGCTACTTTGAAAGTATCAGATTGAGCATCATATTTTCAGGAGAGTCACTGCCTTATGTCTCCCTACCCTTTGATCTTCATGGAACTGGCAAAAGCAGCACTATCTACTCCCCCAGAGGATGCAAAGGTACAAGGCCAGGCCAAGCGTAGTGTTCAAGAATGCAGCTGGATCGCTGCACAGCTAGAAGAGAACCAGACTCTAGACTCCCAGATCAGTGAAAACACACGGAACCCAAAGACAGCTGGATAAAGGTTAGGCAGCTGAATGCCATTTTTCTTTATTTAACCAGTGGGTTATGTCATCGGATCATAAGATCCAGCGACATTTGGCTTAAATGTTGCATTGGTATGCGTAGGTTTAGACAGTGGTGAAATGCAGCGTTCAGCATCTGAGCAGATCATTTTCTAAAACCAGTAATATTCATTGATCCAGCCCTTCCAGTCTACAATATCTGTCAGCTATTTTCAAAGTCAATAGAGTTGCAAATTGTATAACTTTTATGGCTCCAGGTGGCATGTGGCTGAGCAACTCTGTCTTCTTAATGGCCACATCCACGTCCCATGGCTCCAGCCACCTCTGGTGGAAGTGTGGCCACGTAACTGCAATGCTTTGACTACAGCCTTAACTCAGCTTTCGAATTTAGCTCCTTTGTGCCCAGTGCCTCCCTCATGGATATGCTTATTGTTACCAAAATCTCCCCTGAGAACACCAGTGTTGCTGAGATACATTCACTTTATTAAAGTCTTAGCCTGTATTCTGTTGCCTGGGTCAGGCCCACACTCCTGCACAGCATCAGAATGAAGAAATGCACAGCCAGTAGCAGTGAGGGCTCTTTCTTCTCCTCCCTTTGATGCCCACCTCAGGCTGCTAACCTCTCAGATATCCCATCTCTCTTTCCTTCTTTCCTAGTCTTCCTCTACCTTGGTCCTCCTACCTGCCCAGAGGGGCTGTCAGCAATTCTGCCTCATATGACTTCCCATACAGGGAGCCCCAGGCCAGGCTTCCGTAGCAGCTGGTTACTCCCAGGACTCCTTGACTGATACTAATGCACCACGTCCCTCACAAGCACCCATGCCAGGAGACCACGAACTTTACCTCGCTTGACAGCCTTCCTTCCTATGCTCCCGCTATTCCTTTTGAGGGAGATTACCGAATATAATAAGCACATGATATGTACATGTGCATATTTGTGCATGTATATGTCTAGGGATACATATGTCACTAGTAGCTAGCAGATACTTAATTTCAAACTTCCATTTCCCCCTTCACCACTTCTGGGCCCAATCTCCTCTAACAAAGCAGAGTGTAATAAAATGTGTATAGTTACTTCTTCCGCAGCGTCTTCTGTGGCGGGCTCTGCATCAAGGTTGAGATCCTCCTCTGTGGTCTGATAACAAAGACAGATGTTAAAGATGGTTAGCATTGCCACATGTTTGTAGGCAGCCTCATCCAGGTTATCAATCTGAAAAAGTGCTAACTAAATATCCCGCATGAGCTCTGTAGGACATGGAAACCATATCACCGTCTCTTCCCACCTGAATTTATGTGCAACTGTGTAATGCTTCATGCCCAAGACGAATCCTTTATACAACAGGTGGTAAGTAAGGCAGGGAGCCTTCCCACTAAATGCTAACTCAGACAATGAAATCAATGAAGCATGTGTGACTTACAGCACAATCTAAAGGAGGACAAGGTGATTCCTGCCAATGAAGAAGGCATGAACTCTCCCAACGCTGAAAAGCTAACAGAGCTGACGCAGAAGCCGAGCAGCGGTGAAGTCACGTGTGACCACTCCCGTGAAAACGAACAAAATTGCAGTCCCGAGCGGGTGCCGGGAGAATGGATTCTATCAGAGGAACGAGGCCCAGCCCAAAAACGTACAGCAAAGTGCTTCTGTGGTTGGCAGAAGGCTTAAGCGGAGCCATCTGGGTCTGAGTCTTTGCTTTCTACTTAACAGCGTGGGACAAACTGCTTAACCTGGGCCTCGGGGACACGGCAGCACTTCTGTCTAGAGATGTGGGGAGAGCTCCATGGACAGGCACTGGCCAGCCATCAGCCTGGGCCGCCAGGCAGTAGACACTCAAAGCGAACTGCTGTCACGACTACTATTTCCAGTTTCATCTTCTCACCTAGTAGCCAGGAGATAATCATCTCCATCCAAGCTTGACTATGAATCTTAGGGAATCATGTTTGATCTGCATTGTTCATAAACAGGCCTTTCTCTTCCTCTAATGTATGATGGCATCCCAGACAGAAAAATCATGCTTATTCCTCCAAAAGAACACAAATAGAATGGGTCAGTCAGACCTTGTGGGCTGGCTTGTGGACTTGCCTTACCCATCATTTCTCCATTTTCTTATCCTGCCCCCAGAGCATGCCCTTGGCTGCTGTGACTCTGCTGAAAGCAATGATTGAGAAGTCCTCCGTTTGAGACGTGCCTTCAACTTGCCAGAGCATAATTCATGAAAAACTACATGTTTCTTTTTCATGCTACATTCTGCAGGGGTTTTCTGGAGGTTCTGGCTCTTAATTAGCAGGTTTCTTTGTCAAGATACCTATCCGTGGGTAAATTATATCATCTGAAATATCTTAGAACAATGCAAAGAGTTTCCCTGGACAATCAGATGAATCTCCCCTGGTCTACAATTTTTATAAAGTGTATGCAGTGTTCTCTAGTTCAAGGGACCTCAAACCCAACTCAGTTCGGTTCTCTCAGGTTACAGATGAGAAAACAGGGTAGAGAGGCAAGCAACTTGAAAGGTGGTCAGCGCAAATCAAGAATCCAGGAATGCTGGTTCTAGTCCTGGAAACCCAATCAACAGTCGTGTTATCTTGCGTAACAGCAAGGAACTAAAGCACTAAAATCTAAAGTAAATCACTAAAAACTAAGCACTAAAATCTCTTAGCAGAGTTTCTGACAAGAAAAGCATGCAGGCTCCTCCTGCAAGGGCTTCAGGGTGTCTAATGTGGAGGTTCAGAGGCCAGATATGCTCCATATTGCTCTGCCACATTTCTTGATATGAGAGTTATTTTAATACCATACAACATAAAACACAGACAAAACTAGAGTGTGAAATCAGCCTCTGAGTTCCAAAACACAGAGGATTTTATGGATTCGGAAGTTTCCTCAGAAACTTGAAGTACCAAAGGGTCAATATTTAAGCTTTCATTTTTCAATGGAAAGAACTCTAGTTTTCCGGGTTCCAACTAAATAGGAACTTAACACTGTCCTTACCCCACCAGCTATGCTCTCCTGAAAAATTTAGTTGAGAAGCCTGAAAAAAATTTTATTTTGCTTAAGGGGCTATTTAGTATATCCAATTTTCCCTGAAACCTTTACCATCTGTCCTCTCCTGTGGCTGGCAAAGCAGGGCAGAGTATCAGTCAATTCAGCTCCAAATGCTTGTCACTTGCAAGGTTTTCTAGGATCATGGCATAGTTTTAAAATCATGTGAATCTATTCATTACTGATTTGTCTATGAGCAATTTGAGAAATATATGAAACACAAGCTGCTCCTCATGGCTTTGGTCACTGGAAATAATATGAAGACCAGAATTCCACCTGGAATTGTAAAGCCCCTGCTCCGCCCCTCTCCCCCCCACCCATCCTTCCTCAGCCCAGAGCCCAATCCTCCCTCTGAAAGAGCCCTTCGTTCAGGAGGGCCTTACACCTGTGCACCTTACAGCTTCAGCACAAACAAACGTGCTGACGATGATCAACAGGGCCATAGGAAGCACTAGTAAATAAGAAAAGAACGTCTAGCTAATTACTTGCTCATTCACTAATTCAACACATAGAAAAATTGAATCTCTCTCTCAAAAAAAAAAAAAAAATTAGACTTGAAATGGCCATCCCAGTATGGGAACACATCTTTCCAAGGCATTGTCTTCAACACCAAGAACAACCCCATGTACAAACAGAAGAATTAGTAACACTAAGGAGCCCTGGTGTCCTTCCTCTCCCACCTACGGTACTTCCCATGAAGAGCAGTATCTGGGCTGTTCCAGCTAAAAAAATGGACTTTAATGTCCGTGCTATGCACAACCATCTCTATTAAACATCAACACATATGCCAAGCATAATTCAGTTTGCCTTTCCAAGGAAACTATTCAATATGAGTCATGAAGTAAATTCTCTCTAAAACGGAACCTCTCATTCAGTTTAAAGTTATATTATGTGACTATCTCAAGACATACATATAAAAATAAATAAAATTTAAAATAACATTGAATTCATATTTATAAATTCAATATTTATAAATTCAATTCAATTTATAAACTCTCCAGGGCTGGGAGTAGGAGATAAGCAAAAACTGAATTGGATTTTGAGAAGGTTTGGTGAATTATTAAAAATCAGCCATGTTTAAATGCCATTTCGGTTGCCATAAACACAGGGCAGGTAGATCTAATAATTTGGTAGATGTTAATAACTTTGGAGAACTTTCTCTTCTAGGAAAAATGTATGTTGACCATCTCTAACGCAAATGGAGCAAATCAGATTCCGTGGAGCAGAGGTTTCCGTGTCCCCAGGGAAGCAGCGAGTGAAAACTATCAGCAGCACCTCCTGCGCACCCGCCCGCCCTGGGGTGGGCTGGGAGCACCTCGATTTCATTATCCTTTCTCCTTCTCTTTAATCACAGCTCTTTATCTGACAATTCATCCTTTTAAGGTTGCATTACCGTTTTTCCTTTAAGATCACATTATCTTTATGCTTTCTGTTCCTTGATTCAGCATTGATTTTTGTCTTCCGGTTTCATCTTTCACTGTAGCAAATGGAAGGCTTCTAATTTAAAGCCACTTGTTGCAGGAAAATTAAACTGATGCAGATTAGTTTGGAAACGGGAATACTTTAAGACATACACAGGCTTTAAGAAGCCTCCTGAAGTTTCCTTAAGGGCAAGCATTTGTTTCCCGTACTCACTGTCATTGTGTATTTACCCCCCACACAATGCCGTGCCGCGTGCACTCGCAGTGTTTATCCGTGTGACACACAGCACAACACACACGTCCACACACACTCCAGATCCAGCTCTGACACACTGCGGCCACCGAATAAACGGGAGCCGGTTGCAGGGAACGAGCACTGGCCGCGGGTGGGGGTTCCACGGCGCCGGGAAAGTGCGTTCCTCCCGCACTCACCTCCGTTTCCATAGGCTCCACCTCGATCTTTTTCCATAGTTCCAGCAGCTGTGCGATCGGCATTTTTAAACTTTCCTTTTCTGCTGGTCAAGTACTGATGGTGAGAAGGGAAGAAACGGAAGCTCGAGGCTCGGACCGCACAGTGGGCGGCCGGACGGTGTCAGGAGCCGGGGACGCAGGGGCGGCGGTGGAGACGGGAGATCCGGCTCCCGGAGGCGGCGCGGGGCCTGCGGCCGCGGGGAGGGACCCCGGGGGCTGCAATATGGCTGCGGGGGGCGTCCCCTCCCTGCCGAGCCGGCTCCGGGGAGCTGCGGCAGCTTCCCGCTCAGGCTGCGCGAGGAAAGGAGGGGACGGCGCTGCGGCTTCAATCCTACTGCGACTTTGGCGGAGTAAACGCTGCACTTGCAGCAGCGAATTGGATTTCCTCCCCCTCCCGCCCCCCCAGGCCACGCACGCTCTTCCCTCCTCCCCCCAGTATTTTACCTTAATTGGCTCTAAACGAGGGTGAAAGTTGAGTCTGAGGATGCCGCTGCCATAGAAACCGCATAGCAACCGCGGGCCGGGGAAGCGGGGAGGGGCTGGTGCGGCGGGTCTGCCCCCCCCAGCCGCCCCCCACCTCCCAGCCCGCCGCCCTCCCGAGGCCGCACACGCACCTCCCACCGCCTAACGCGGAGGGACGGGGACGGCGGGGGCGGGGGAGAGCCCCACGCCGCGCAGCTGCTTTCCTGCTGAGCGCTCGGGGACCCCAGCACCCCTGGAAGCGCTGCGGACTGAGCGGCCTCCCCCGAGGGCTGGGACAGCAGCTGAGGAGAAGAGGGACCAAGAGGGGCGGGGGGGCGGTGGCCGTGGGGCCTGCTGAGCCCTGCCCGGAGCTGCCCGGACCGCACTGAGGCCTGTGCGGGGCAGGTGAAAGGCACGTGGCCGCTGGGGCTCCCAGTGCGGGGCCTGAGGGACGCAGACACTGATTCAAACCACGTGTATCCTCCCTCAGCTCCTTCTCGTCCCCACCTGGTCCTATTTCACCGGTGACAAAGTCCTGAGGCTCAGGGGAGCAAGCCTCAAAGCCACAGCCAGGCGCCCACCTGGCAGCAAGGCCTCCTGAGCCCAGTCAGCCTTGGCTGCCTGCGGAGGAATCAGCGGAAAACTCCCCTCCCTGCTTCCCTTTTTTTGAGAGTGGAATCGGGGGATCTCTCTTGCCTCTCGTATTACCCCCTCTGTCCTGGGCTCATGGAAGATGCCTGTGTGTGAAAGACACAATCATCTCTCCAGACGTCCAAGTGCTAATCCAGAAGCATTTTGGTTCCCTCTTTTAGGAAAGTGTGTTAAAGTCAACACAAATTAATGCTGCTTTGGGAGTAAGTGTACCCATTTCTATAGCAAATTCCTTTATCTTTTGAGAAAAAAATCTCTCTTTTAAATGGCTTAATGTTCTCAAAAATTATCAATCTCTTTTTCTTTTTCATCTTTATACAATCACTAAGAAATTCAATTCATTGGAAGACAAGAAAAGCCCAAATCCCAGACACTTTATGTCTCACAACAAAGTAAGTCCAAAGTTAACAAAGGGGTTGCGTACTTTGTGTTGATTTATGACAGTCACTTTATCTTTCTACAAAATGAGGCCAGAAGGACCTTTGAAATGAATTCCATTCAGAATTTTTAGAATAGCAATATTGTTCATTTTCAAATTGAAGATTCTGCGATTGACAGAGCAGAGTGAAGGTTTTCTTGTGTTAACAATCACAAGGTGATTTTTTTTTAGTCTTCCCTATTCTTTTTTTATTATATATCTTCTTCCGTTTTAGGTTTTGGAGTACATGTGAAGAACATGCAAGATTGTTGCATAGGTACATACAGGGCAATCTGGTTTGCTGCCTTCCTCCCCATCACCTATATCTGGCATTTCTCCCCATGTTATACCTCCCCAACTCCCCAACCTCCACTGTCCTTCCCCTAGTTCCCCCAGACAGACCTCAGTGTGTGATGCTCCCCTCCCTGTGTCCACATGTTCTCATTGTTCAACACCTGCCTATGAGTGAGAACACGCGGTGTTTGATTTTCTGTTCTTGTGTCAGTTTGCTGAGAATTATGGTTTCCACGTTCATCCATGTCCCTACAAAGGACACGAACTCATTGTTTTTGATGGCTGCATAGTATTCCATGGTGTATTTGTGCCACATTTTCCCTGTTCAGTCTATCATTGATGGGCATTTGGGTTGGTTCTAAGTCTTTGCTATTGTAAACAGTGCTGCCATGAACGTTTGTGTGCATGTGTCCTTATAATAGAACGATATATAATTCTTTGGATATATATCCAGTAATGGGATTGCTGGGTCAAATGGAATTTCTATTTCTAGGTCCTTGAGGAATCACCACACTGTCTTCCACAATGGTTGAACTAATTTACACTCCCACCAAC